>NW_028155256.1:2500-29110 GCF_963514095.1 Eutrigla gurnardus | reverse complement strand
TAGTAGATAAATAAATAAGCCGGGTTGGCGTTAGGCTTGCAGTCAGGTTATCATCAGTCTGGTGTTTAAACCTCATTTTTAACCGTATATTTAATCTAATTTAATTTGACTTTAATTAAGATTGAATCCGTCCAGTAGGTATTAGTTGTACAAACAGGGGAGAAAAGGTTAATGGAGGTGAATACTTACCAACTGTTTAAACCAGACCAGTTGTTAACACCGCTAGGTAGCTCTGGCCTGGCCCAACAGGTTGAAAGTTCTGCCTGTTTATTCAAAATGATCCCCCTGTGTGTCCCATACACCGCTCGACCACCAGGAGATGCTGTTAATCCATATCCAGTCCAGAGCTTAGTTCCTGAAGTCATGAACTGCAACATTACTTTCTGTCATGGTGCAAGCAGACAAAATTAGTTTTCTTTTATTTTTGCAGTTGGTATAAAAGTCTGCTTACTTTGTTGAGAGTAGTTTATTTAGCAGTTAATGAGGTTTTTAACATCAAATTGTGGTTAAAATGAGGAGAAATTAGCGTTTTTGTTTTCTACCCAGCATGCTTTGCTGTTAAAATGTGTGTTTTGTGAATAACTTTCCTTCTGAAGGTGCTAGAGAGTTAGGATCAAGCCGACTTGGTTTTAGGAGGTCCCGTGCATCCAGTAGAGTCCGGCCCGTCCCTCTTCAGGTTCACAGAAGTACATTATTCTTGCAGTTGGTATAAAAGGTATTCTTACTTGTTGAGAGTAGTTTATTTAGCAGTTATGAGGTTTTTTTTAACATCAAATGGTGGTTAAATAAGGGGAAATTAGCGTTTTGGTTTTCTACCCAGCATGCTTTGCTGTTAAAACGTGTGTTTTGTGAATAACTTGCCTTCTGAAGGTGCTAGAGGGTTAGGATTAAAGCCAACTTGGTTTTACGAGGTCCCGTGCATCCAGTAGTGTCCGGCTCGTCCTCTTCAGGTTCACCAGAAGTACATTAATGGTCATACAGGGAGTGTTTTACCTTAATTATCTGGGGTAGGTGGACCCTTAAGAGAACCAGGATGGAGTATGGGTCCCAGAAGAGGAGAGTTATGCCAGGTCTAAGTCAAAGAGGCTTGCAGGGAGACAAGTCGAGTCCGAAGGCTCTGGCTGGTTAGGTATAGAGAAAGGACACATGGAGCTCCCCGCGTCGTCCAACGACTTCGCAGTTGAATGGAGCACCAAGGCATGGCACTGGCCGGCGCATGTCGTTCAAGTCTCCCCCGCCAGATGAACTTAGACCTGAGGAGTGAGTGAGGCGTTGAGGACAGGCATGGTGGTGGAATACTGAGGGTCAGGACACGTTATTGGCTGTTGGCATCATACAAGAGGAGTTAGGTTTAGGGTCAGGTGGTTAGGATTAGGTATAGAGGTCAGGGTGATGGTTAGGGTAAGGGTTAGAGGTCAGGGTGAGGGATAGGAGTTAAGGCTCCTCTGGGGCCCTCTAGCCGAGGAGCGGAGGAGGGGGCGGAGGGCGATGTGACGAGAATGTGAGATGTGAAGACCTAAGAAGCTAAGCCAGAGATAAAGAGGGGTGATGTGTCTACATCAAGAACCCTCCCCGCCTGTCTAGGCTCCTCTGGGGCCCTACACGCACTCTCCAGCCGAGGAGCGGAGGAGGGGCGGGAGGGCGTGAACTGTGACGAATGTGGTGAAGCAGTGGCCAGGTGAGCGTGTGTGCGTGTGTGTGTTCCAGGTCCGTAGTGAGGATGATGAGTAACAGATCCTGCCTCTCCAGATCCAGATGTCCCAGTCCGAGTCCCTCGTGCAGTGATTCCAGAAGAGCAGAGCAGTCATGATTGTGGTTTCCTGTTTGAGCTGCTGTTTAGACCTTTTGGAGGGAATTTGCTTGAAGGATTGTTATACAGTTAATTAAATAATCAATTAAACACTTAATTGAATAATTCAATAATTTATTAAATGAATCTTCTGCCATAATCACTACTCAGCAACAGTCCCGACCTGAACACTGGAGCAACAGAGACGAGCTCTTCGCGGCAGCCGAGCTGACCACGGCCCAGATCCGACATAAACACCCGAGCAACAGAGATTACCTCTTCGCGGCAGCCAAGCTGACCACGGCCGGACGGCGTTTGACCGGAAGCTGAACAGGACGGAAAGTGCTGTATTGAATTAATAATAAATAAAATACACAATTGAATAATAATCCCTTTTGGTTTTGTTGTCATTGTTGTTGTTGTGGTCGTCTTTCAGGTTGTTAAGGGTTAGTGTCTCTTCAGACGTGTTAAATAAATCTGTTTTTGGTTTTATTATTGGTTATTGTTGTCTTTAGGGTTGTTCAGTAGTTTTGTTCCTTTAAGCTTGTTGTCCTTTAGTTTTTTCAAATGTTGTCGGGATTGAGTTTTGCTGTTGAGTAATTATATGATTTCGGACACATCATCAGTAGTGGACCCCAGGATCATCGGGCGTTTCGGCCATTAACACTAGACACCCTCACCCGGGGGGGGCCCTCTCCAGCTGATCAGTTCCGGAGAGTGTGTCTGTCTTATTGCCAATCAGGTGTTATTCCGTTTTTCCTTTTATCTGGAATTAATCATTAATTAATTACTATTTATTTATTATTTATTCTGTATTATTTCATAAATGAATAATAGATAGTAGATAAATAAATAAGCCGGGTTGGCGTTAGGCTTGCAGTCAGGTTATCATCAGTCTGGTGTTTAAACCTCATTTTTAACCGTATATTTAATCTAATTTAATTTGACTTTAATTAAGATTGAATCCGTCCAGTAGGTATTAGTTGTACAAACAGGGGAGAAAAGGTTAATGGAGGTGAATACTTACCAACTGTTTAAACCAGACCAGTTGTTAACACCGCTAGGTAGCTCTGGCCTGGCCCAACAGGTTGAAAGTCTGCCTGTTTATTCAAAATGATCCCCCTGTGTGTCCCATACACCGCTCGACCACCAGGAGATGCTGTTAATCCATATCCAGTCCAGAGCTTAGTTCCTGAAGTCATGAACTGCAACATTACTTTCTGTCATGGTGCAAGCAGACAAAATTAGTTTTCTTTTATTTTTTGCAGTTGGTATAAAAGTCTGCTTACTTTGTTGAGAGTAGTTTATTTAGCAGTTAATGAGGTTTTTAACATCAAATTGTGGTTAAAATGAGGAGAAATTAGCGTTTTTGTTTTCTACCCAGCATGCTTTGCTGTTAAAATGTGTGTTTTGTGAATAACTTTCCTTCTGAAGGTGCTAGAGAGTTAGGATCAAAGCCGACTTGGTTTTAGGAGGTCCCGTGCATCCAGTAGAGTCCGGCCCGTCCTCTTCAGGTTCACCAGAAGTACATTATTTCTTGCAGTTGGTATAAAAGTATTCTTACTTTGTTGAGAGTAGTTTATTTAGCAGTTATGAGGTTTTTTTTAACATCAAATGGTGGTTAAAATAAGGGGAAATTAGCGTTTTGGTTTTCTACCCAGCATGCTTTGCTGTTAAAACGTGTGTTTTGTGAATAACTTGCCTTCTGAAGGTGCTAGAGGGTTAGGATTAAAGCCAACTTGGTTTTACGAGGTCCCGTGCATCCAGTAGTGTCCGGCTCGTCCTCTTCAGGTTCACCAGAAGTACATTAATGGTCATACAGGGAGTGTTTTACCTTAATTATCTGGGGTAGGTGGACCCTTAAGAGAACCAGGATGGAGTATGGGTCCCAGAAGAGGAGAGTTATGCCAGGTCTAAGTCAAAGAGGCTTGCAGGGAGACAAGTCAGTCCGAAGGCTCTGGCTGGTTAGGTATAGAGAAAGGACACATGGAGCTCCCCGCGTCGTCCAACGACTTCGCAGTTGAATGGAGCACCAAGGCATGGCACTGGCCGGCGCATGTCGTTCAAGTCTCCCCCGCCAGATGAACTTAGACCTGAGGAGTGAGTGAGGCGTTGAGGACAGGCATGGTGGTGGAATACTGAGGGTCAGGACACGTTATTGGCTGTTGGCATCATACAAGAGGAGTTAGGTTTAGGGTCAGGTGGTTAGGATTAGGTATAGAGGTCAGGGTGATGGTTAGGGTAAGGGTTAGAGGTCAGGGTGAGGGATAGGAGTTAAGGCTCCTCTGGGGCCCTCTAGCCGAGGAGCGGAGGAGGGGCGGGAGGGCGATGTGACGAGAATGTGAGATGTGAAGACCTAAGAAGCTAAGCCAGAGATAAAGAGGGGTGATGTGTCTACATCAAGAACCCTCCCCGCCTGTCTAGGCTCCTCTGGGGCCCTACACGCACTCTCCAGCCGAGGAGCGGAGGAGGGGCGGGAGGGCGTGAACTGTGACGAATGTGGTGAAGCAGTGGCCAGGTGAGCGTGTGTGCGTGTGTGTGTTCCAGGTCCGTAGTGAGGATGATGAGTAACAGATCCTGCCTCTCCAGATCCAGATGTCCCAGTCCGAGTCCCTCGTGCAGTGATTCCAGAAGAGCAGAGCAGTCATGATTGTGGTTTCCTGTTTGAGCTGCTGTTTAGACCTTTTGGAGGGAATTTGCTTGAAGGATTGTTATACAGTTAATTAAATAATCAATTAAACACTTAATTGAATAATTCAATAATTTATTAAATGAATCTTCTGCCATAATCACTACTCAGCAACAGTCCCGACCTGAACACTGGAGCAACAGAGACGAGCTCTTCGCGGCAGCCGAGCTGACCACGGCCCAGATCCGACATAAACACCCGAGCAACAGAGATTACCTCTTCGCGGCAGCCAAGCTGACCACGGCCGGACGGCGTTTGACCGGAAGCTGAACAGGACGGAAAGTGCTGTATTGAATTAATAATAAATAAAATACACAATTGAATAATAATCCCTTTTGGTTTTGTTGTCATTGTTGTTGTTGTGGTCGTCTTTCAGGTTGTTAAGGGTTAGTGTCTCTTCAGACGTGTTAAATAAATCTGTTTTTGGTTTTATTATTGGTTATTGTTGTCTTTAGGGTTGTTCAGTAGTTTTGTTCCTTTAAGCTTGTTGTCCTTTAGTTTTTTCAAATGTTGTCGGGATTGAGTTTTGCTGTTGAGTAATTATATGATTTCGGACACATCATCAGTAGTGGACCCCAGGATCATCGGGCGTTTCGGCCATTAACACTAGACACCCTCACCCGGGGGGGGCCCTCTCCAGCTGATCAGTTCCGGAGAGTGTGTCTGTCTTATTGCCAATCAGGTGTTATTCCGTTTTTCCTTTTATCTGGAATTAATCATTAATTAATTACTATTTATTTATTATTTATTCTGTATTATTTCATAAATGAATAATAGATAGTAGATAAATAAATAAGCCGGGTTGGCGTTAGGCTTGCAGTCAGGTTATCATCAGTCTGGTGTTTAAACCTCATTTTTAACCGTATATTTAATCTAATTTAATTTGACTTTAATTAAGATTGAATCCGTCCAGTAGGTATTAGTTGTACAAACAGGGGAGAAAAGGTTAATGGAGGTGAATACTTACCAACTGTTTAAACCAGACCAGTTGTTAACACCGCTAGGTAGCTCTGGCCTGGCCCAACAGGTTGAAAGTCTGCCTGTTTATTCAAAATGATCCCCCTGTGTGTCCCATACACCGCTCGACCACCAGGAGATGCTGTTAATCCATATCCAGTCCAGAGCTTAGTTCCTGAAGTCATGAACTGCAACATTACTTTCTGTCATGGTGCAAGCAGACAAAATTAGTTTTCTTTTATTTTTTGCAGTTGGTATAAAAGTCTGCTTACTTTGTTGAGAGTAGTTTATTTAGCAGTTAATGAGGTTTTTAACATCAAATTGTGGTTAAAATGAGGAGAAATTAGCGTTTTTGTTTTCTACCCAGCATGCTTTGCTGTTAAAATGTGTGTTTTGTGAATAACTTTCCTTCTGAAGGTGCTAGAGAGTTAGGATCAAAGCCGACTTGGTTTTAGGAGGTCCCGTGCATCCAGTAGAGTCCGGCCCGTCCTCTTCAGGTTCACCAGAAGTACATTATTTCTTGCAGTTGGTATAAAAGTATTCTTACTTTGTTGAGAGTAGTTTATTTAGCAGTTATGAGGTTTTTTTTAACATCAAATGGTGGTTAAAATAAGGGGAAATTAGCGTTTTGGTTTTCTACCCAGCATGCTTTGCTGTTAAAACGTGTGTTTTGTGAATAACTTGCCTTCTGAAGGTGCTAGAGGGTTAGGATTAAAGCCAACTTGGTTTTACGAGGTCCCGTGCATCCAGTAGTGTCCGGCTCGTCCTCTTCAGGTTCACCAGAAGTACATTAATGGTCATACAGGGAGTGTTTTACCTTAATTATCTGGGGTAGGTGGACCCTTAAGAGAACCAGGATGGAGTATGGGTCCCAGAAGAGGAGAGTTATGCCAGGTCTAAGTCAAAGAGGCTTGCAGGGAGACAAGTCAGTCCGAAGGCTCTGGCTGGTTAGGTATAGAGAAAGGACACATGGAGCTCCCCGCGTCGTCCAACGACTTCGCAGTTGAATGGAGCACCAAGGCATGGCACTGGCCGGCGCATGTCGTTCAAGTCTCCCCCGCCAGATGAACTTAGACCTGAGGAGTGAGTGAGGCGTTGAGGACAGGCATGGTGGTGGAATACTGAGGGTCAGGACACGTTATTGGCTGTTGGCATCATACAAGAGGAGTTAGGTTTAGGGTCAGGTGGTTAGGATTAGGTATAGAGGTCAGGGTGATGGTTAGGGTAAGGGTTAGAGGTCAGGGTGAGGGATAGGAGTTAAGGCTCCTCTGGGGCCCTCTAGCCGAGGAGCGGAGGAGGGGCGGGAGGGCGATGTGACGAGAATGTGAGATGTGAAGACCTAAGAAGCTAAGCCAGAGATAAAGAGGGGTGATGTGTCTACATCAAGAACCCTCCCCGCCTGTCTAGGCTCCTCTGGGGCCCTACACGCACTCTCCAGCCGAGGAGCGGAGGAGGGGCGGGAGGGCGTGAACTGTGACGAATGTGGTGAAGCAGTGGCCAGGTGAGCGTGTGTGCGTGTGTGTGTTCCAGGTCCGTAGTGAGGATGATGAGTAACAGATCCTGCCTCTCCAGATCCAGATGTCCCAGTCCGAGTCCCTCGTGCAGTGATTCCAGAAGAGCAGAGCAGTCATGATTGTGGTTTCCTGTTTGAGCTGCTGTTTAGACCTTTTGGAGGGAATTTGCTTGAAGGATTGTTATACAGTTAATTAAATAATCAATTAAACACTTAATTGAATAATTCAATAATTTATTAAATGAATCTTCTGCCATAATCACTACTCAGCAACAGTCCCGACCTGAACACTGGAGCAACAGAGACGAGCTCTTCGCGGCAGCCGAGCTGACCACGGCCCAGATCCGACATAAACACCCGAGCAACAGAGATTACCTCTTCGCGGCAGCCAAGCTGACCACGGTCCGGACGGCGTTTGACCGGAAGCTGAACAGGACGGAAAGTGCTGTATTGAATTAATAATAAATAAAATACACAATTGAATAATAATCCCTTTTGGTTTTGTTGTCATTGTTGTTGTTGTGGTCGTCTTTCAGGTTGTTAAGGGTTAGTGTCTCTTCAGACGTGTTAAATAAATCTGTTTTTGGTTTTATTATTGGTTATTGTTGTCTTTAGGGTTGTTCAGTAGTTTTGTTCCTTTAAGCTTGTTGTCCTTTAGTTTTTTCAAATGTTGTCGGGATTGAGTTTTGCTGTTGAGTAATTATATGATTTCGGACACATCATCAGTAGTGGACCCCAGGATCATCGGGCGTTTCGGCCATTAACACTAGACACCCTCACCCGGGGGGGGCCCTCTCCAGCTGATCAGTTCCGGAGAGTGTGTCTGTCTTATTGCCAATCAGGTGTTATTCCGTTTTTCCTTTTATCTGGAATTAATCATTAATTAATTACTATTTATTTATTATTTATTCTGTATTATTTCATAAATGAATAATAGATAGTAGATAAATAAATAAGCCGGGTTGGCGTTAGGCTTGCAGTCAGGTTATCATCAGTCTGGTGTTTAAACCTCATTTTTAACCGTATATTTAATCTAATTTAATTTGACTTTAATTAAGATTGAATCCGTCCAGTAGGTATTAGTTGTACAAACAGGGGAGAAAAGGTTAATGGAGGTGAATACTTACCAACTGTTTAAACCAGACCAGTTGTTAACACCGCTAGGTAGCTCTGGCCTGGCCCAACAGGTTGAAAGTCTGCCTGTTTATTCAAAATGATCCCCCTGTGTGTCCCATACACCGCTCGACCACCAGGAGATGCTGTTAATCCATATCCAGTCCAGAGCTTAGTTCCTGAAGTCATGAACTGCAACATTACTTTCTGTCATGGTGCAAGCAGACAAAATTAGTTTTCTTTTATTTTTTGCAGTTGGTATAAAAGTCTGCTTACTTTGTTGAGAGTAGTTTATTTAGCAGTTAATGAGGTTTTTAACATCAAATTGTGGTTAAAATGAGGAGAAATTAGCGTTTTTGTTTTCTACCCAGCATGCTTTGCTGTTAAAATGTGTGTTTTGTGAATAACTTTCCTTCTGAAGGTGCTAGAGAGTTAGGATCAAAGCCGACTTGGTTTTAGGAGGTCCCGTGCATCCAGTAGAGTCCGGCCCGTCCTCTTCAGGTTCACCAGAAGTACATTATTTCTTGCAGTTGGTATAAAAGTATTCTTACTTTGTTGAGAGTAGTTTATTTAGCAGTTATGAGGTTTTTTTTAACATCAAATGGTGGTTAAAATAAGGGGAAATTAGCGTTTTGGTTTTCTACCCAGCATGCTTTGCTGTTAAAACGTGTGTTTTGTGAATAACTTGCCTTCTGAAGGTGCTAGAGGGTTAGGATTAAAGCCAACTTGGTTTTACGAGGTCCCGTGCATCCAGTAGTGTCCGGCTCGTCCTCTTCAGGTTCACCAGAAGTACATTAATGGTCATACAGGGAGTGTTTTACCTTAATTATCTGGGGTAGGTGGACCCTTAAGAGAACCAGGATGGAGTATGGGTCCCAGAAGAGGAGAGTTATGCCAGGTCTAAGTCAAAGAGGCTTGCAGGGAGACAAGTCAGTCCGAAGGCTCTGGCTGGTTAGGTATAGAGAAAGGACACATGGAGCTCCCCGCGTCGTCCAACGACTTCGCAGTTGAATGGAGCACCAAGGCATGGCACTGGCCGGCGCATGTCGTTCAAGTCTCCCCCGCCAGATGAACTTAGACCTGAGGAGTGAGTGAGGCGTTGAGGACAGGCATGGTGGTGGAATACTGAGGGTCAGGACACGTTATTGGCTGTTGGCATCATACAAGAGGAGTTAGGTTTAGGGTCAGGTGGTTAGGATTAGGTATAGAGGTCAGGGTGATGGTTAGGGTAAGGGTTAGAGGTCAGGGTGAGGGATAGGAGTTAAGGCTCCTCTGGGGCCCTCTAGCCGAGGAGCGGAGGAGGGGCGGGAGGGCGATGTGACGAGAATGTGAGATGTGAAGACCTAAGAAGCTAAGCCAGAGATAAAGAGGGGTGATGTGTCTACATCAAGAACCCTCCCCGCCTGTCTAGGCTCCTCTGGGGCCCTACACGCACTCTCCAGCCGAGGAGCGGAGGAGGGGCGGGAGGGCGTGAACTGTGACGAATGTGGTGAAGCAGTGGCCAGGTGAGCGTGTGTGCGTGTGTGTGTTCCAGGTCCGTAGTGAGGATGATGAGTAACAGATCCTGCCTCTCCAGATCCAGATGTCCCAGTCCGAGTCCCTCGTGCAGTGATTCCAGAAGAGCAGAGCAGTCATGATTGTGGTTTCCTGTTTGAGCTGCTGTTTAGACCTTTTGGAGGGAATTTGCTTGAAGGATTGTTATACAGTTAATTAAATAATCAATTAAACACTTAATTGAATAATTCAATAATTTATTAAATGAATCTTCTGCCATAATCACTACTCAGCAACAGTCCCGACCTGAACACTGGAGCAACAGAGACGAGCTCTTCGCGGCAGCCGAGCTGACCACGGCCCAGATCCGACATAAACACCCGAGCAACAGAGATTACCTCTTCGCGGCAGCCAAGCTGACCACGGCCGGACGGCGTTTGACCGGAAGCTGAACAGGACGGAAAGTGCTGTATTGAATTAATAATAAATAAAATACACAATTGAATAATAATCCCTTTTGGTTTTGTTGTCATTGTTGTTGTTGTGGTCGTCTTTCAGGTTGTTAAGGGTTAGTGTCTCTTCAGACGTGTTAAATAAATCTGTTTTTGGTTTTATTATTGGTTATTGTTGTCTTTAGGGTTGTTCAGTAGTTTTGTTCCTTTAAGCTTGTTGTCCTTTAGTTTTTTCAAATGTTGTCGGGATTGAGTTTTGCTGTTGAGTAATTATATGATTTCGGACACATCATCAGTAGTGGACCCCAGGATCATCGGGCGTTTCGGCCATTAACACTAGACACCCTCACCCGGGGGGGGCCCTCTCCAGCTGATCAGTTCCGGAGAGTGTGTCTGTCTTATTGCCAATCAGGTGTTATTCCGTTTTTCCTTTTATCTGGAATTAATCATTAATTAATTACTATTTATTTATTATTTATTCTGTATTATTTCATAAATGAATAATAGATAGTAGATAAATAAATAAGCCGGGTTGGCGTTAGGCTTGCAGTCAGGTTATCATCAGTCTGGTGTTTAAACCTCATTTTTAACCGTATATTTAATCTAATTTAATTTGACTTTAATTAAGATTGAATCCGTCCAGTAGGTATTAGTTGTACAAACAGGGGAGAAAAGGTTAATGGAGGTGAATACTTACCAACTGTTTAAACCAGACCAGTTGTTAACACCGCTAGGTAGCTCTGGCCTGGCCCAACAGGTTGAAAGTCTGCCTGTTTATTCAAAATGATCCCCCTGTGTGTCCCATACACCGCTCGACCACCAGGAGATGCTGTTAATCCATATCCAGTCCAGAGCTTAGTTCCTGAAGTCATGAACTGCAACATTACTTTCTGTCATGGTGCAAGCAGACAAAATTAGTTTTCTTTTATTTTTTGCAGTTGGTATAAAAGTCTGCTTACTTTGTTGAGAGTAGTTTATTTAGCAGTTAATGAGGTTTTTAACATCAAATTGTGGTTAAAATGAGGAGAAATTAGCGTTTTTGTTTTCTACCCAGCATGCTTTGCTGTTAAAATGTGTGTTTTGTGAATAACTTTCCTTCTGAAGGTGCTAGAGAGTTAGGATCAAAGCCGACTTGGTTTTAGGAGGTCCCGTGCATCCAGTAGAGTCCGGCCCGTCCTCTTCAGGTTCACCAGAAGTACATTATTTCTTGCAGTTGGTATAAAAGTATTCTTACTTTGTTGAGAGTAGTTTATTTAGCAGTTATGAGGTTTTTTTTAACATCAAATGGTGGTTAAAATAAGGGGAAATTAGCGTTTTGGTTTTCTACCCAGCATGCTTTGCTGTTAAAACGTGTGTTTTGTGAATAACTTGCCTTCTGAAGGTGCTAGAGGGTTAGGATTAAAGCCAACTTGGTTTTACGAGGTCCCGTGCATCCAGTAGTGTCCGGCTCGTCCTCTTCAGGTTCACCAGAAGTACATTAATGGTCATACAGGGAGTGTTTTACCTTAATTATCTGGGGTAGGTGGACCCTTAAGAGAACCAGGATGGAGTATGGGTCCCAGAAGAGGAGAGTTATGCCAGGTCTAAGTCAAAGAGGCTTGCAGGGAGACAAGTCAGTCCGAAGGCTCTGGCTGGTTAGGTATAGAGAAAGGACACATGGAGCTCCCCGCGTCGTCCAACGACTTCGCAGTTGAATGGAGCACCAAGGCATGGCACTGGCCGGCGCATGTCGTTCAAGTCTCCCCCGCCAGATGAACTTAGACCTGAGGAGTGAGTGAGGCGTTGAGGACAGGCATGGTGGTGGAATACTGAGGGTCAGGACACGTTATTGGCTGTTGGCATCATACAAGAGGAGTTAGGTTTAGGGTCAGGTGGTTAGGATTAGGTATAGAGGTCAGGGTGATGGTTAGGGTAAGGGTTAGAGGTCAGGGTGAGGGATAGGAGTTAAGGCTCCTCTGGGGCCCTCTAGCCGAGGAGCGGAGGAGGGGCGGGAGGGCGATGTGACGAGAATGTGAGATGTGAAGACCTAAGAAGCTAAGCCAGAGATAAAGAGGGGTGATGTGTCTACATCAAGAACCCTCCCCGCCTGTCTAGGCTCCTCTGGGGCCCTACACGCACTCTCCAGCCGAGGAGCGGAGGAGGGGCGGGAGGGCGTGAACTGTGACGAATGTGGTGAAGCAGTGGCCAGGTGAGCGTGTGTGCGTGTGTGTGTTCCAGGTCCGTAGTGAGGATGATGAGTAACAGATCCTGCCTCTCCAGATCCAGATGTCCCAGTCCGAGTCCCTCGTGCAGTGATTCCAGAAGAGCAGAGCAGTCATGATTGTGGTTTCCTGTTTGAGCTGCTGTTTAGACCTTTTGGAGGGAATTTGCTTGAAGGATTGTTATACAGTTAATTAAATAATCAATTAAACACTTAATTGAATAATTCAATAATTTATTAAATGAATCTTCTGCCATAATCACTACTCAGCAACAGTCCCGACCTGAACACTGGAGCAACAGAGACGAGCTCTTCGCGGCAGCCGAGCTGACCACGGCCCAGATCCGACATAAACACCCGAGCAACAGAGATTACCTCTTCGCGGCAGCCAAGCTGACCACGGCCGGACGGCGTTTGACCGGAAGCTGAACAGGACGGAAAGTGCTGTATTGAATTAATAATAAATAAAATACACAATTGAATAATAATCCCTTTTGGTTTTGTTGTCATTGTTGTTGTTGTGGTCGTCTTTCAGGTTGTTAAGGGTTAGTGTCTCTTCAGACGTGTTAAATAAATCTGTTTTTGGTTTTATTATTGGTTATTGTTGTCTTTAGGGTTGTTCAGTAGTTTTGTTCCTTTAAGCTTGTTGTCCTTTAGTTTTTTCAAATGTTGTCGGGATTGAGTTTTGCTGTTGAGTAATTATATGATTTCGGACACATCATCAGTAGTGGACCCCAGGATCATCGGGCGTTTCGGCCATTAACACTAGACACCCTCACCCGGGGGGGGCCCTCTCCAGCTGATCAGTTCCGGAGAGTGTGTCTGTCTTATTGCCAATCAGGTGTTATTCCGTTTTTCCTTTTATCTGGAATTAATCATTAATTAATTACTATTTATTTATTATTTATTCTGTATTATTTCATAAATGAATAATAGATAGTAGATAAATAAATAAGCCGGGTTGGCGTTAGGCTTGCAGTCAGGTTATCATCAGTCTGGTGTTTAAACCTCATTTTTAACCGTATATTTAATCTAATTTAATTTGACTTTAATTAAGATTGAATCCGTCCAGTAGGTATTAGTTGTACAAACAGGGGAGAAAAGGTTAATGGAGGTGAATACTTACCAACTGTTTAAACCAGACCAGTTGTTAACACCGCTAGGTAGCTCTGGCCTGGCCCAACAGGTTGAAAGTCTGCCTGTTTATTCAAAATGATCCCCCTGTGTGTCCCATACACCGCTCGACCACCAGGAGATGCTGTTAATCCATATCCAGTCCAGAGCTTAGTTCCTGAAGTCATGAACTGCAACATTACTTTCTGTCATGGTGCAAGCAGACAAAATTAGTTTTCTTTTATTTTTTGCAGTTGGTATAAAAGTCTGCTTACTTTGTTGAGAGTAGTTTATTTAGCAGTTAATGAGGTTTTTAACATCAAATTGTGGTTAAAATGAGGAGAAATTAGCGTTTTTGTTTTCTACCCAGCATGCTTTGCTGTTAAAATGTGTGTTTTGTGAATAACTTTCCTTCTGAAGGTGCTAGAGAGTTAGGATCAAAGCCGACTTGGTTTTAGGAGGTCCCGTGCATCCAGTAGAGTCCGGCCCGTCCTCTTCAGGTTCACCAGAAGTACATTATTTCTTGCAGTTGGTATAAAAGTATTCTTACTTTGTTGAGAGTAGTTTATTTAGCAGTTATGAGGTTTTTTTTAACATCAAATGGTGGTTAAAATAAGGGGAAATTAGCGTTTTGGTTTTCTACCCAGCATGCTTTGCTGTTAAAACGTGTGTTTTGTGAATAACTTGCCTTCTGAAGGTGCTAGAGGGTTAGGATTAAAGCCAACTTGGTTTTACGAGGTCCCGTGCATCCAGTAGTGTCCGGCTCGTCCTCTTCAGGTTCACCAGAAGTACATTAATGGTCATACAGGGAGTGTTTTACCTTAATTATCTGGGGTAGGTGGACCCTTAAGAGAACCAGGATGGAGTATGGGTCCCAGAAGAGGAGAGTTATGCCAGGTCTAAGTCAAAGAGGCTTGCAGGGAGACAAGTCAGTCCGAAGGCTCTGGCTGGTTAGGTATAGAGAAAGGACACATGGAGCTCCCCGCGTCGTCCAACGACTTCGCAGTTGAATGGAGCACCAAGGCATGGCACTGGCCGGCGCATGTCGTTCAAGTCTCCCCCGCCAGATGAACTTAGACCTGAGGAGTGAGTGAGGCGTTGAGGACAGGCATGGTGGTGGAATACTGAGGGTCAGGACACGTTATTGGCTGTTGGCATCATACAAGAGGAGTTAGGTTTAGGGTCAGGTGGTTAGGATTAGGTATAGAGGTCAGGGTGATGGTTAGGGTAAGGGTTAGAGGTCAGGGTGAGGGATAGGAGTTAAGGCTCCTCTGGGGCCCTCTAGCCGAGGAGCGGAGGAGGGGCGGGAGGGCGATGTGACGAGAATGTGAGATGTGAAGACCTAAGAAGCTAAGCCAGAGATAAAGAGGGGTGATGTGTCTACATCAAGAACCCTCCCCGCCTGTCTAGGCTCCTCTGGGGCCCTACACGCACTCTCCAGCCGAGGAGCGGAGGAGGGGCGGGAGGGCGTGAACTGTGACGAATGTGGTGAAGCAGTGGCCAGGTGAGCGTGTGTGCGTGTGTGTGTTCCAGGTCCGTAGTGAGGATGATGAGTAACAGATCCTGCCTCTCCAGATCCAGATGTCCCAGTCCGAGTCCCTCGTGCAGTGATTCCAGAAGAGCAGAGCAGTCATGATTGTGGTTTCCTGTTTGAGCTGCTGTTTAGACCTTTTGGAGGGAATTTGCTTGAAGGATTGTTATACAGTTAATTAAATAATCAATTAAACACTTAATTGAATAATTCAATAATTTATTAAATGAATCTTCTGCCATAATCACTACTCAGCAACAGTCCCGACCTGAACACTGGAGCAACAGAGACGAGCTCTTCGCGGCAGCCGAGCTGACCACGGCCCAGATCCGACATAAACACCCGAGCAACAGAGATTACCTCTTCGCGGCAGCCAAGCTGACCACGGCCGGACGGCGTTTGACCGGAAGCTGAACAGGACGGAAAGTGCTGTATTGAATTAATAATAAATAAAATACACAATTGAATAATAATCCCTTTTGGTTTTGTTGTCATTGTTGTTGTTGTGGTCGTCTTTCAGGTTGTTAAGGGTTAGTGTCTCTTCAGACGTGTTAAATAAATCTGTTTTTGGTTTTATTATTGGTTATTGTTGTCTTTAGGGTTGTTCAGTAGTTTTGTTCCTTTAAGCTTGTTGTCCTTTAGTTTTTTCAAATGTTGTCGGGATTGAGTTTTGCTGTTGAGTAATTATATGATTTCGGACACATCATCAGTAGTGGACCCCAGGATCATCGGGCGTTTCGGCCATTAACACTAGACACCCTCACCCGGGGGGGGCCCTCTCCAGCTGATCAGTTCCGGAGAGTGTGTCTGTCTTATTGCCAATCAGGTGTTATTCCGTTTTTCCTTTTATCTGGAATTAATCATTAATTAATTACTATTTATTTATTATTTATTCTGTATTATTTCATAAATGAATAATAGATAGTAGATAAATAAATAAGCCGGGTTGGCGTTAGGCTTGCAGTCAGGTTATCATCAGTCTGGTGTTTAAACCTCATTTTTAACCGTATATTTAATCTAATTTAATTTGACTTTAATTAAGATTGAATCCGTCCAGTAGGTATTAGTTGTACAAACAGGGGAGAAAAGGTTAATGGAGGTGAATACTTACCAACTGTTTAAACCAGACCAGTTGTTAACACCGCTAGGTAGCTCTGGCCTGGCCCAACAGGTTGAAAGTCTGCCTGTTTATTCAAAATGATCCCCCTGTGTGTCCCATACACCGCTCGACCACCAGGAGATGCTGTTAATCCATATCCAGTCCAGAGCTTAGTTCCTGAAGTCATGAACTGCAACATTACTTTCTGTCATGGTGCAAGCAGACAAAATTAGTTTTCTTTTATTTTTTGCAGTTGGTATAAAAGTCTGCTTACTTTGTTGAGAGTAGTTTATTTAGCAGTTAATGAGGTTTTTAACATCAAATTGTGGTTAAAATGAGGAGAAATTAGCGTTTTTGTTTTCTACCCAGCATGCTTTGCTGTTAAAATGTGTGTTTTGTGAATAACTTTCCTTCTGAAGGTGCTAGAGAGTTAGGATCAAAGCCGACTTGGTTTTAGGAGGTCCCGTGCATCCAGTAGAGTCCGGCCCGTCCTCTTCAGGTTCACCAGAAGTACATTATTTCTTGCAGTTGGTATAAAAGTATTCTTACTTTGTTGAGAGTAGTTTATTTAGCAGTTATGAGGTTTTTTTTAACATCAAATGGTGGTTAAAATAAGGGGAAATTAGCGTTTTGGTTTTCTACCCAGCATGCTTTGCTGTTAAAACGTGTGTTTTGTGAATAACTTGCCTTCTGAAGGTGCTAGAGGGTTAGGATTAAAGCCAACTTGGTTTTACGAGGTCCCGTGCATCCAGTAGTGTCCGGCTCGTCCTCTTCAGGTTCACCAGAAGTACATTAATGGTCATACAGGGAGTGTTTTACCTTAATTATCTGGGGTAGGTGGACCCTTAAGAGAACCAGGATGGAGTATGGGTCCCAGAAGAGGAGAGTTATGCCAGGTCTAAGTCAAAGAGGCTTGCAGGGAGACAAGTCAGTCCGAAGGCTCTGGCTGGTTAGGTATAGAGAAAGGACACATGGAGCTCCCCGCGTCGTCCAACGACTTCGCAGTTGAATGGAGCACCAAGGCATGGCACTGGCCGGCGCATGTCGTTCAAGTCTCCCCCGCCAGATGAACTTAGACCTGAGGAGTGAGTGAGGCGTTGAGGACAGGCATGGTGGTGGAATACTGAGGGTCAGGACACGTTATTGGCTGTTGGCATCATACAAGAGGAGTTAGGTTTAGGGTCAGGTGGTTAGGATTAGGTATAGAGGTCAGGGTGATGGTTAGGGTAAGGGTTAGAGGTCAGGGTGAGGGATAGGAGTTAAGGCTCCTCTGGGGCCCTCTAGCCGAGGAGCGGAGGAGGGGCGGGAGGGCGATGTGACGAGAATGTGAGATGTGAAGACCTAAGAAGCTAAGCCAGAGATAAAGAGGGGTGATGTGTCTACATCAAGAACCCTCCCCGCCTGTCTAGGCTCCTCTGGGGCCCTACACGCACTCTCCAGCCGAGGAGCGGAGGAGGGGCGGGAGGGCGTGAACTGTGACGAATGTGGTGAAGCAGTGGCCAGGTGAGCGTGTGTGCGTGTGTGTGTTCCAGGTCCGTAGTGAGGATGATGAGTAACAGATCCTGCCTCTCCAGATCCAGATGTCCCAGTCCGAGTCCCTCGTGCAGTGATTCCAGAAGAGCAGAGCAGTCATGATTGTGGTTTCCTGTTTGAGCTGCTGTTTAGACCTTTTGGAGGGAATTTGCTTGAAGGATTGTTATACAGTTAATTAAATAATCAATTAAACACTTAATTGAATAATTCAATAATTTATTAAATGAATCTTCTGCCATAATCACTACTCAGCAACAGTCCCGACCTGAACACTGGAGCAACAGAGACGAGCTCTTCGCGGCAGCCGAGCTGACCACGGCCCAGATCCGACATAAACACCCGAGCAACAGAGATTACCTCTTCGCGGCAGCCAAGCTGACCACGGCCGGACGGCGTTTGACCGGAAGCTGAACAGGACGGAAAGTGCTGTATTGAATTAATAATAAATAAAATACACAATTGAATAATAATCCCTTTTGGTTTTGTTGTCATTGTTGTTGTTGTGGTCGTCTTTCAGGTTGTTAAGGGTTAGTGTCTCTTCAGACGTGTTAAATAAATCTGTTTTTGGTTTTATTATTGGTTATTGTTGTCTTTAGGGTTGTTCAGTAGTTTTGTTCCTTTAAGCTTGTTGTCCTTTAGTTTTTTCAAATGTTGTCGGGATTGAGTTTTGCTGTTGAGTAATTATATGATTTCGGACACATCATCAGTAGTGGACCCCAGGATCATCGGGCGTTTCGGCCATTAACACTAGACACCCTCACCCGGGGGGGGCCCTCTCCAGCTGATCAGTTCCGGAGAGTGTGTCTGTCTTATTGCCAATCAGGTGTTATTCCGTTTTTCCTTTTATCTGGAATTAATCATTAATTAATTACTATTTATTTATTATTTATTCTGTATTATTTCATAAATGAATAATAGATAGTAGATAAATAAATAAGCCGGGTTGGCGTTAGGCTTGCAGTCAGGTTATCATCAGTCTGGTGTTTAAACCTCATTTTTAACCGTATATTTAATCTAATTTAATTTGACTTTAATTAAGATTGAATCCGTCCAGTAGGTATTAGTTGTACAAACAGGGGAGAAAAGGTTAATGGAGGTGAATACTTACCAACTGTTTAAACCAGACCAGTTGTTAACACCGCTAGGTAGCTCTGGCCTGGCCCAACAGGTTGAAAGTCTGCCTGTTTATTCAAAATGATCCCCCTGTGTGTCCCATACACCGCTCGACCACCAGGAGATGCTGTTAATCCATATCCAGTCCAGAGCTTAGTTCCTGAAGTCATGAACTGCAACATTACTTTCTGTCATGGTGCAAGCAGACAAAATTAGTTTTCTTTTATTTTTTGCAGTTGGTATAAAAGTCTGCTTACTTTGTTGAGAGTAGTTTATTTAGCAGTTAATGAGGTTTTTAACATCAAATTGTGGTTAAAATGAGGAGAAATTAGCGTTTTTGTTTTCTACCCAGCATGCTTTGCTGTTAAAATGTGTGTTTTGTGAATAACTTTCCTTCTGAAGGTGCTAGAGAGTTAGGATCAAAGCCGACTTGGTTTTAGGAGGTCCCGTGCATCCAGTAGAGTCCGGCCCGTCCTCTTCAGGTTCACCAGAAGTACATTATTTCTTGCAGTTGGTATAAAAGTATTCTTACTTTGTTGAGAGTAGTTTATTTAGCAGTTATGAGGTTTTTTTTAACATCAAATGGTGGTTAAAATAAGGGGAAATTAGCGTTTTGGTTTTCTACCCAGCATGCTTTGCTGTTAAAACGTGTGTTTTGTGAATAACTTGCCTTCTGAAGGTGCTAGAGGGTTAGGATTAAAGCCAACTTGGTTTTACGAGGTCCCGTGCATCCAGTAGTGTCCGGCTCGTCCTCTTCAGGTTCACCAGAAGTACATTAATGGTCATACAGGGAGTGTTTTACCTTAATTATCTGGGGTAGGTGGACCCTTAAGAGAACCAGGATGGAGTATGGGTCCCAGAAGAGGAGAGTTATGCCAGGTCTAAGTCAAAGAGGCTTGCAGGGAGACAAGTCAGTCCGAAGGCTCTGGCTGGTTAGGTATAGAGAAAGGACACATGGAGCTCCCCGCGTCGTCCAACGACTTCGCAGTTGAATGGAGCACCAAGGCATGGCACTGGCCGGCGCATGTCGTTCAAGTCTCCCCCGCCAGATGAACTTAGACCTGAGGAGTGAGTGAGGCGTTGAGGACAGGCATGGTGGTGGAATACTGAGGGTCAGGACACGTTATTGGCTGTTGGCATCATACAAGAGGAGTTAGGTTTAGGGTCAGGTGGTTAGGATTAGGTATAGAGGTCAGGGTGATGGTTAGGGTAAGGGTTAGAGGTCAGGGTGAGGGATAGGAGTTAAGGCTCCTCTGGGGCCCTCTAGCCGAGGAGCGGAGGAGGGGCGGGAGGGCGATGTGACGAGAATGTGAGATGTGAAGACCTAAGAAGCTAAGCCAGAGATAAAGAGGGGTGATGTGTCTACATCAAGAACCCTCCCCGCCTGTCTAGGCTCCTCTGGGGCCCTACACGCACTCTCCAGCCGAGGAGCGGAGGAGGGGCGGGAGGGCGTGAACTGTGACGAATGTGGTGAAGCAGTGGCCAGGTGAGCGTGTGTGCGTGTGTGTGTTCCAGGTCCGTAGTGAGGATGATGAGTAACAGATCCTGCCTCTCCAGATCCAGATGTCCCAGTCCGAGTCCCTCGTGCAGTGATTCCAGAAGAGCAGAGCAGTCATGATTGTGGTTTCCTGTTTGAGCTGCTGTTTAGACCTTTTGGAGGGAATTTGCTTGAAGGATTGTTATACAGTTAATTAAATAATCAATTAAACACTTAATTGAATAATTCAATAATTTATTAAATGAATCTTCTGCCATAATCACTACTCAGCAACAGTCCCGACCTGAACACTGGAGCAACAGAGACGAGCTCTTCGCGGCAGCCGAGCTGACCACGGCCCAGATCCGACATAAACACCCGAGCAACAGAGATTACCTCTTCGCGGCAGCCAAGCTGACCACGGCCGGACGGCGTTTGACCGGAAGCTGAACAGGACGGAAAGTGCTGTATTGAATTAATAATAAATAAAATACACAATTGAATAATAATCCCTTTTGGTTTTGTTGTCATTGTTGTTGTTGTGGTCGTCTTTCAGGTTGTTAAGGGTTAGTGTCTCTTCAGACGTGTTAAATAAATCTGTTTTTGGTTTTATTATTGGTTATTGTTGTCTTTAGGGTTGTTCAGTAGTTTTGTTCCTTTAAGCTTGTTGTCCTTTAGTTTTTTCAAATGTTGTCGGGATTGAGTTTTGCTGTTGAGTAATTATATGATTTCGGACACATCATCAGTAGTGGACCCCAGGATCATCGGGCGTTTCGGCCATTAACACTAGACACCCTCACCCGGGGGGGGCCCTCTCCAGCTGATCAGTTCCGGAGAGTGTGTCTGTCTTATTGCCAATCAGGTGTTATTCCGTTTTTCCTTTTATCTGGAATTAATCATTAATTAATTACTATTTATTTATTATTTATTCTGTATTATTTCATAAATGAATAATAGATAGTAGATAAATAAATAAGCCGGGTTGGCGTTAGGCTTGCAGTCAGGTTATCATCAGTCTGGTGTTTAAACCTCATTTTTAACCGTATATTTAATCTAATTTAATTTGACTTTAATTAAGATTGAATCCGTCCAGTAGGTATTAGTTGTACAAACAGGGGAGAAAAGGTTAATGGAGGTGAATACTTACCAACTGTTTAAACCAGACCAGTTGTTAACACCGCTAGGTAGCTCTGGCCTGGCCCAACAGGTTGAAAGTCTGCCTGTTTATTCAAAATGATCCCCCTGTGTGTCCCATACACCGCTCGACCACCAGGAGATGCTGTTAATCCATATCCAGTCCAGAGCTTAGTTCCTGAAGTCATGAACTGCAACATTACTTTCTGTCATGGTGCAAGCAGACAAAATTAGTTTTCTTTTATTTTTTGCAGTTGGTATAAAAGTCTGCTTACTTTGTTGAGAGTAGTTTATTTAGCAGTTAATGAGGTTTTTAACATCAAATTGTGGTTAAAATGAGGAGAAATTAGCGTTTTTGTTTTCTACCCAGCATGCTTTGCTGTTAAAATGTGTGTTTTGTGAATAACTTTCCTTCTGAAGGTGCTAGAGAGTTAGGATCAAAGCCGACTTGGTTTTAGGAGGTCCCGTGCATCCAGTAGAGTCCGGCCCGTCCTCTTCAGGTTCACCAGAAGTACATTATTTCTTGCAGTTGGTATAAAAGTATTCTTACTTTGTTGAGAGTAGTTTATTTAGCAGTTATGAGGTTTTTTTTAACATCAAATGGTGGTTAAAATAAGGGGAAATTAGCGTTTTGGTTTTCTACCCAGCATGCTTTGCTGTTAAAACGTGTGTTTTGTGAATAACTTGCCTTCTGAAGGTGCTAGAGGGTTAGGATTAAAGCCAACTTGGTTTTACGAGGTCCCGTGCATCCAGTAGTGTCCGGCTCGTCCTCTTCAGGTTCACCAGAAGTACATTAATGGTCATACAGGGAGTGTTTTACCTTAATTATCTGGGGTAGGTGGACCCTTAAGAGAACCAGGATGGAGTATGGGTCCCAGAAGAGGAGAGTTATGCCAGGTCTAAGTCAAAGAGGCTTGCAGGGAGACAAGTCAGTCCGAAGGCTCTGGCTGGTTAGGTATAGAGAAAGGACACATGGAGCTCCCCGCGTCGTCCAACGACTTCGCAGTTGAATGGAGCACCAAGGCATGGCACTGGCCGGCGCATGTCGTTCAAGTCTCCCCCGCCAGATGAACTTAGACCTGAGGAGTGAGTGAGGCGTTGAGGACAGGCATGGTGGTGGAATACTGAGGGTCAGGACACGTTATTGGCTGTTGGCATCATACAAGAGGAGTTAGGTTTAGGGTCAGGTGGTTAGGATTAGGTATAGAGGTCAGGGTTAGGGTTAGGGTTAGGGTTAGGGTTAGGGTTAGGGTTAGGGGGTTAGGGTTAGGGTTAGGGTTAGGGTTAGGGTTAGGGTTAGGGTTAGGGTTAGGGTTAGGGTTAGGGTTAGGGTTAGGGTTAGGGTTAGGGTTAGGGTTAGGGTTAGGTATTAGGCTGGAAAAGGGTATGTCGCGGCGACATATGCAAATAGCGTCCGCTAGGAATGTCGTAGAGAGCTGAAAGTAAGAAATGAGCATCGTTCAGACAATTTTCTATCATGGGGGGGGCACTTCAAAAGTCGGACTTCCGGTGTCCCTAGCTCGTGACCGGAAGTAGTAGACCGGAAGTGGGTGGTGTCCACTCAAAGGTCTGGCCGAGACGAGTCCATAGACGTCTGAACCATCTCCGTGGCACTTACCGTTGGCGAGATATAGCGGGATGTCGTTCCCCCATAGACTCCCATGTTAAATGGATGTCGTCCTTGAAAAACTCCTAAGTGTTTTGTCGTTGTATGGGTAGGGGACATTGCAGAAACCACTCAGGAGCATGAATCAGGCAATTTCCTTTCCTTTGAAAACGCGGACCGGAAGTGGCCGTGTCTCGGCCGGGGAGGGTCCGCGAGCCTCATGTTGGGTTAGGGTTAGGGTTAGGGTTAGGGTTAGGGTTAGGGTTAGGGTTAGGGTTAGGGTTAGGGTTAGGGTTAGGGTTAGGGTTAGGGTTAGGGTTAGGGTTAGGGTTAGGGTTAGGGTTAGGGTTAGGGTTAGGGTTAGGGGGTTAGGGTTAGGGTTAGGGTTAGGGTTAGGGTTAGGGTTAGGGTTAGGGTTAGGGTTAGGGTTAGGGTTAGGGTTAGGGTTAGGGTTAGGGTTAGGGTTAGGGTTAGGGTTAGGGTTAGGGTTAGGGTTAGGGGGTTAGGTATTAGGCTGGAAAAGGGTATGTCGCGGCGACATATGCAAATAGCGTCCGCTAGGAATGTCGTAGAGAGCTGAAAGTAAGAAATGAGCATCGTTCAGACAATTTTCTATCATGGGGGGGGCACTTCAAAAGTCGGACTTCCGGTGTCCCTAGCTCGTGACCGGAAGTAGTAGACCGGAAGTGGGTGGTGTCCACTCAAAGGTCTGGCCGAGACGAGTCCATAGACGTCTGAACCATCTCCGTGGCACTTACCGTTGGCGAGATATAGCGGGATGTCGTTCCCCCATAGACTCCCATGTTAAATGGATGTCGTCCTTGAAAAACTCCTAAGTGTTTTGTCGTTGTATGGGTAGGGGACATTGCAGAAACCACTCAGGAGCATGAATCAGGCAATTTCCTTTCCTTTGAAAACGCGGACCGGAAGTGGCCGTGTCTCGGCCGGGGAGGGTTAGGGTTAGGGTTAGGGTTAGGGTTAGGGTTAGGGTTAGGGTTAGGGTTAGGGTTAGGGTTAGGGTTAGGGTTAGGGTTAGGGTTAGGGTTAGGGTTAGGGTTAGGGTTAGGGTTAGGGTTAGGGTTAGGGTTAGGGTTAGGGTTAGGGTTAGGGTTAGGGTTAGGGTTAGGGTTAGGGTTAGGGTTAGGGTTAGGGTTAGGGTTAGGGTTAGGGTTAGGGTTAGGGTTAGGGTTAGGGTTAGGGTTAGGGTTAGGGTTAGGGTTAGGGTTAGGGTTAGGGTTAGGGTTAGGGTTAGGGTTAGGGTTAGGGTTAGGGTTAGGGTTAGGGTTAGGGTTAGGGTTAGGGTTAGGGTTAGGGTTAGGGTTAGGGTTAGGGTTAGGGTTAGGGTTAGGGTTAGGGTTAGGGTTAGGGTTAGGGTTAGGGTTAGGGTTAGGGTTAGGGTTAGGGTTAGGGTTAGGGTTAGGGTTAGGGTTAGGGTTAGGGTTAGGGTTAGGGTTAGGGTTAGGGTTAGGGTTAGGGTTAGGGTTAGGGTTAGGGTTAGGGTTAGGGTTAGGGTTAGGGTTAGGGTTAGGGTTAGGGTTAGGGTTAGGGTTAGGGTTAGGGTTAGGGTTAGGGTTAGGGTTAGGGTTAGGGTTAGGGTTAGGGTTAGGGTTAGGGTTAGGGTTAGGGTTAGGGTTAGGGTTAGGGTTAGGGTTAGGGTTAGGGTTAGGGTTAGGGTTAGGGTTAGGGTTAGGGTTAGGGTTAGGGTTAGGGTTAGGGTTAGGGTTAGGGTTAGGGTTAGGGTTAGGGTTAGGGTTAGGGTTAGGGTTAGGGTTAGGGTTAGGGTTAGGGTTAGGGTTAGGGTTAGGGTTAGGGTTAGGGTTAGGGTTAGGGTTAGGGTTAGGGTTAGGGTTAGGGTTAGGGTTAGGGTTAGGGTTAGGGTTAGGGTTAGGGTTAGGGTTAGGGTTAGGGTTAGGGTTAGGGTTAGGGTTAGGGTTAGGGTTAGGGTTAGGGTTAGGGTTAGGGTTAGGGTTAGGGTTAGGGTTAGGGTTAGGGTTAGGGTTAGGGTTAGGGTTAGGGTTAGGGTTAGGGTTAGGGTTAGGGTTAGGGTTAGGGTTAGGGTTAGGGTTAGGGTTAGGGTTAGGGTTAGGGTTAGGGTTAGGGTTAGGGTTAGGGTTAGGGTTAGGGTTAGGGTTAGGGTTAGGGTTAGGGTTAGGGTTAGGGTTAGGGTTAGGGTTAGGGTTAGGGTTAGGGTTAGGGTTAGGGTTAGGGTTAGGGTTAGGGTTAGGGTTAGGGTTAGGGTTAGGGTTAGGGTTAGGGTTAGGGTTAGGGTTAGGGTTAGGGTTAGGGTTAGGGTTAGGGTTAGGGTTAGGGTTAGGGTTAGGGTTAGGGTTAGGGTTAGGGTTAGGGTTAGGGTTAGGGTTAGGGTTAGGGTTAGGGTTAGGGTTAGGGTTAGGGTTAGGGTTAGGGTTAGGGTTAGGGTTAGGGTTAGGGTTAGGGTTAGGGTTAGGGTTAGGGTTAGGGTTAGGGTTAGGGTTAGGGTTAGGGTTAGGGTTAGGGTTAGGGTTAGGGTTAGGGTTAGGGTTAGGGTTAGGGTTAGGGTTAGGGTTAGGGTTAGGGTTAGGGTTAGGGTTAGGGTTAGGGTTAGGGTTAGGGTTAGGGTTAGGGTTAGGGTTAGGGTTAGGGTTAGGGTTAGGGTTAGGGTTAGGGTTAGGGTTAGGGTTAGGGTTAGGGTTAGGGTTAGGGTTAGGGTTAGGGTTAGGGTTAGGGTTAGGGTTAGGGTTAGGGTTAGGGTTAGGGTTAGGGTTAGGGTTAGGGTTAGGGTTAGGGTTAGGGTTAGGGTTAGGGTTAGGGTTAGGGTTAGGGTTAGGGTTAGGGTTAGGGTTAGGGTTAGGGTTAGGGTTAGGGTTAGGGTTAGGGTTAGGGTTAGGGTTAGGGTTAGGGTTAGGGTTAGGGTTAGGGTTAGGGTTAGGGTTAGGGTTAGGGTTAGGGTTAGGGTTAGGGTTAGGGTTAGGGTTAGGGTTAGGGTTAGGGTTAGGGTTAGGGTTAGGGTTAGGGTTAGGGTTAGGGTTAGGGTTAGGGTTAGGGTTAGGGTTAGGGTTAGGGTTAGGGTTAGGGTTAGGGTTAGGGTTAGGGTTAGGGTTAGGGTTAGGGTTAGGGTTAGGGTTAGGGTTAGGGTTAGGGTTAGGGTTAGGGTTAGGGTTAGGGTTAGGGTTAGGGTTAGGGTTAGGGTTAGGGTTAGGGTTAGGGTTAGGGTTAGGGTTAGGGTTAGGGTTAGGGTTAGGGTTAGGGTTAGGGTTAGGGTTAGGGTTAGGGTTAGGGTTAGGGTTAGGGTTAGGGTTAGGGTTAGGGTTAGGGTTAGGGTTAGGGTTAGGGTTAGGGTTAGGGTTAGGGTTAGGGTTAGGGTTAGGGTTAGGGTTAGGGTTAGGGTTAGGGTTAGGGTTAGGGTTAGGGTTAGGGTTAGGGTTAGGGTTAGGGTTAGGGTTAGGGTTAGGGTTAGGGTTAGGGTTAGGGTTAGGGTTAGGGTTAGGGTTAGGGTTAGGGTTAGGGTTAGGGTTAGGGTTAGGGTTAGGGTTAGGGTTAGGGTTAGGGTTAGGGTTAGGGTTAGGGTTAGGGTTAGGGTTAGGGTTAGGGTTAGGGTTAGGGTTAGGGTTAGGGTTAGGGTTAGGGTTAGGGTTAGGGTTAGGGTTAGGGTTAGGGTTAGGGTTAGGGTTAGGGTTAGGGTTAGGGTTAGGGTTAGGGTTAGGGTTAGGGTTAGGGTTAGGGTTAGGGTTAGGGTTAGGGTTAGGGTTAGGGTTAGGGTTAGGGTTAGGGTTAGGGTTAGGGTTAGGGTTAGGGTTAGGGTTAGGGTTAGGGTTAGG
>NW_028155257.1:0-10172 GCF_963514095.1 Eutrigla gurnardus | reverse complement strand
AGCAGACCAACATGGAGGGACTAGCAGAGCAGACCAACATGGAGGGACTAGCAGAGCAGACCAACATGGAGGGACTAGCAGAGCAGACCAACATGGAGGGACTAGCAGAGCAGACCAACATGGAGGGACTAGCAGAGCAGACCAACATGGAGGGACTAGCAGAGCAGACCAACATGGAGGGACTAGCAGAGCAGACCAACATGGAGGGCCAGGCACAGCAGACCAACATGGAGGGACTAGCAGAGCAGACCAACATGGAGGGACAAGCAGAGCAGACCAACATGGAGGGACAGGCCCAGCAGACCAACATGGAGGGACTAGCAGAGCAGACCAACATGGAGGGACTAGCAGAGCAGACCAACATGGAGGGACTAGCAGAGCAGACCAACATGGAGGGACTAGCAGAGCAGACCAACATGGAGGGACTAGCAGAGCAGACCAACATGGAGGGACTAGCAGAGCAGACCAACATGGAGGGACTAGCAGAGCAGACCAACATGGAGGGACTAGCAGAGCAGACCAACATGGAGGGACAGGCACAGCAGACCAACATGGAGGGACTAGCAGAGCAGACCAACATGGAGGGACTAGCAGAGCAGACCAACATGGAGGGACTAGCAGAGCAGACCAACATGGAGGGACTAGCAGAGCAGACCAACATGGAGGGACTAGCAGAGCAGACCAACATGGAGGGACTAGCAGAGCAGACCAACATGGAGGGACTAGCAGAGCAGACCAACATGGAGGGACAGGCCCAGCAGACCAACATGGAGGGACTAGCAGAGCAGACCAACATGGAGGGACTAGCAGAGCAGACCAACATGGAGGGCCAGGCACAGCAGACCAACATGGAGGGACTAGCAGAGCAGACCAACATGGAGGGACTAGCAGAGCAGACCAACATGGAGGGACAGGCCCAGCAGACCAACATGGAGGGACTAGCAGAGCAGACCAACATGGAGGGACAAGCAGAGCAGACCAACATGGAGGGACAGGCCCAGCAGACCAACATGGAGGGACTAGCAGAGCAGACCAACATGGAGGGACAAGCAGAGCAGACCAACATGGAGGGACAGGCCCAGCAGACCAACATGGAGGGACAGGCCCAGCAGACCAACATGGAGGGACTAGCAGAGCAGACCAACATGGAGGGACTAGCAGAGCAGACCAACATGGAGGGACTAGCAGAGCAGACCAACATGGAGGGCCAGCACAGCAGACCAACATGGAGGGACTAGCAGAGCAGACCAACATGGAGGGACAAGCAGAGCAGACCAACATGGGGAGGGACAGGCCCAGCAGACCAACATGGAGGGACTAGCAGAGCAGACCAACATGGAGGGACTAGCAGAGCAGACCAACATGGAGGGACTAGCAGAGCAGACCAACATGGAGGGCCAGGCACAGCAGACCAACATGGAGGGACTAGCAGAGCAGACCAACATGGAGGGACTAGCAGAGCAGACCAACATGGAGGGACTAGCAGAGCAGACCAACATGGAGGGCCAGGCACAGCAGACCAACATGGAGGGACTAGCAGAGCAGACCAACATGGAGGGACAAGCAGAGCAGACCAACATGGAGGGACAGGCCCAGCAGACCAACATGGAGGGACTAGCAGAGCAGACCAACATGGAGGGACTAGCAGAGCAGACCAACATGGAGGGACTAGCAGAGCAGACCAACATGGAGGGACTAGCAGAGCAGACCAACATGGAGGGACTAGCAGAGCAGACCAACATGGAGGGCCAGGCACAGCAGACAAACATGGAGGGACTAGCAGAGCAGACCAACATGGAGGGACTAGCAGAGCAGACCAACATGGAGGGACTAGCAGAGCAGACCAACATGGAGGGAGTAGCAGAGCAGACCAACATGGAGGGCCAGGCACAGCAGACCAACATGGAGGGACTAGCAGAGCAGACCAACATGGAGGGACTAGCAGAGCAGACCAACATGGAGGGACTAGCAGAGCAGACCAACATGGAGGGACAGGCCCAGCAGACCAACATGGAGGGACTAGCAGAGCAGACCAACATGGAGGGACTAGCAGAGCAGACCAACATGGAGGGACTAGCAGAGCAGACCAACATGGAGGGACTAGCAGAGCAGACCAACATGGAGGGACTAGCAGAGCAGACCAACATGGAGGGCCAGGCACAGCAGACCAACATGGAGGGACTAGCAGAGCAGACCAACATGGAGGGACAAGCAGAGCAGACCAACATGGAGGGACAGGCCCAGCAGACCAACATGGAGGGACTAGCAGAGCAGACCAACATGGAGGGACTAGCAGAGCAGACCAACATGGAGGGACTAGCAGAGCAGACCAACATGGAGGGACAGGCCCAGCAGACCAACATGGAGGGACTAGCAGAGCAGACCAACATGGAGGGACTAGCAGAGCAGACCAACATGGAGGGCCAGGCACAGCAGACCAACATGGAGGGACTAGCAGAGCAGACCAACATGGAGGGACTAGCAGAGCAGACCAACATGGAGGGACTAGCAGAGCACACCAACATGGAGGGCCAGGCACAGCAGACCAACATGGAGGGACTAGCAGAGCAGACCAACATGGAGGGACTAGCAGAGCAGACCAACATGGAGGGACTAGCAGAGCAGACCAACATGGAGGGACTAGCAGAGCAGACCAACATGGAGGGCCAGGCACAGCAGACCAACATGGAGGGACTAGCAGAGCAGACCAACATGGAGGGACAAGCAGAGCAGACCAACATGGAGGGACAGGCCCAGCAGACCAACATGGAGGGACTAGCAGAGCAGACCAACATGGAGGGACTAGCAGAGCAGACCAACATGGAGGGACTAGCAGAGCAGACCAACATGGAGGGACTAGCAGAGCAGACCAACATGGAGGGCCAGGCACAGCAGACAAACATGGAGGGACTAGCAGAGCAGACCAACATGGAGGGACTAGCAGAGCAGACCAACATGGAGGGACTAGCAGAGCAGACCAACATGGAGGGACTAGCAGAGCAGACCAACGTGGAGGGACTAGCAGAGCAGACCAACGTGGAGGGACTAGCAGAGCAGACCAACATGGAGGGCCAGGCACAGCAGACAAACATGGAGGGACTAGCAGAGCAGACCAACATGGAGGGACTAGCAGAGCAGACCAACATGGAGGGACTAGCAGAGCAGACCAACATGGAGGGACTAGCAGAGCAGACCAACATGGAGGGCCAGGCACAGCAGACCAACATGGAGGGACTAGCAGAGCAGACCAACATGGAGGGACTAGCAGAGCAGACCAACATGGAGGGACAGGCCCAGCAGACCAACATGGAGGGACTAGCAGAGCAGACCAACATGGAGGGACTAGCAGAGCAGACCAACATGGAGGGACTAGCAGAGCAGACCAACATGGAGGGACAGGCCCAGCAGACCAACATGGAGGGACTAGCAGAGCAAACCAACATGGAGGGACTAGCAGAGCAGACCAACATGGAGGGACTAGCAGAGCAGACCAACATGGAGGGACTAGCAGAGCAGACCAACATGGAGGGCCAGGCACAGCAGACCAACATGGAGGGACTAGCAGAGCAGACCAACATGGAGGGACTAGCAGAGCAGACCAACATGGAGGGACTAGCAGAGCAGACCAACATGGAGGGACTAGCAGAGCAGACCAACATGGAGGGCCAGGCACAGCAGACCAACATGGAGGGACTAGCAGAGCAGACCAACATGGAGGGACAAGCAGAGCAGACCAACATGGAGGGACAGGCCCAGCAGACCAACATGGAGGGACTAGCAGAGCAGACCAACATGGAGGGACTAGCAGAGCAGACCAACATGGAGGGACTAGCAGAGCAGACCAACATGGAGGGACTAGCAGAGCAGACCAACATGGAGGGACTAGCAGAGCAGACCAACATGGAGGGCCAGGCACAGCAGACAAACATGGAGGGACTAGCAGAGCAGACCAACATGGAGGGACTAGCAGAGCAGACCAACATGGAGGGACTAGCAGAGCAGACCAACATGGAGGGGACAAGCAGAGCAGACCAACATGGAGGGCCAGGCACAGCAGACCAACATGGAGGGACTAGCAGAGCAGACCAACATGGAGGGACTAGCAGAGCAGACCAACATGGAGGGACTAGCAGAGCAGACCAACATGGAGGGACAGGCCCAGCAGACCAACATGGAGGGACTAGCAGAGCAGACCAACATGGAGGGACAAGCAGAGCAGACCAACATGGAGGGACAGGCCCAGCAGACCAACATGGAGGGACTAGCAGAGCAGACCAACATGGAGGGACTAGCAGAGCAGACCAACATGGAGGGACTAGCAGAGCAGACCAACATGGAGGGACTAGCAGAGCAGACCAACATGGAGGGCCAGGCACAGCAGACCAACATGGAGGGACTAGCAGAGCAGACCAACATGGAGGGACTAGCAGAGCAGACCAACATGGAGGGAGTAGCAGAGCAGACCAACATGGAGGGCCAGGCACAGCAGACCAACATGGAGGGACTAGCAGAGCAGACCAACATGGAGGGACTAGCAGAGCAGACCAACATGGAGGGACTAGCAGAGCAGACCAACATGGAGGGACAGGCCCAGCAGACCAACATGGAGGGACTAGCAGAGCAGACCAACGTGGAGGGACTAGCAGAGCAGACCAACATGGAGGGCCAGGCACAGCAGACAAACATGGAGGGACTAGCAGAGCAGACCAACATGGAGGGACTAGCAGAGCAGACCAACATGGAGGGACTAGCAGAGCAGACCAACATGGAGGGACTAGCAGAGCAGACCAACATGGAGGGCCAGGCACAGCAGACCAACATGGAGGGACTAGCAGAGCAGACCAACATGGAGGGACTAGCAGAGCAGACCAGCATGGAGGGACTAGCAGAGCAGACCAACATGGAGGGACTAGCAGAGCAGACCGACATGGAGGGCCAGGCACAGCAGACCAACATGGAGGGACTAGCAGAGCAGACCAACATGGAGGGACTAGCAGAGCAGACCAACATGGAGGGACTAGCAGAGCAGACCAACATGGAGGGACTAGCAGAGCAGACCAACATGGAGGGCCAGGCACAGCAGACCAACATGGAGGGACTAGCAGAGCAGACCAACATGGAGGGACTAGCAGAGCAGACCAACATGGAGGGACAGGCCCAGCAGACCAACATGGAGGGACTAGCAGAGCAGACCAACATGGAGGGACTAGCAGAGCAGACCAACATGGAGGGACTAGCAGAGCAGACCAACATGGAGGGACAGGCCCAGCAGACCAACATGGAGGGACTAGCAGAGCAAACCAACATGGAGGGACTAGCAGAGCAGACCAACATGGAGGGCCAGGCACAGCAGACCAACATGGAGGGACTAGCAGAGCAGACCAACATGGAGGGACTAGCAGAGCAGACCAACATGGAGGGACTAGCAGAGCAGACCAACATGGAGGGCCAGGCACAGCAGACCAACATGGAGGGACTAGCAGAGCAGACCAACATGGAGGGACTAGCAGAGCAGACCAACATGGAGGGACTAGCAGAGCAGACCAACATGGAGGGACTAGCAGAGCAGACCAACATGGAGGGCCAGGCACAGCAGACCAACATGGAGGGACTAGCAGAGCAGACCAACATGGAGGGACAAGCAGAGCAGACCAACATGGAGGGACAGGCCCAGCAGACCAACATGGAGGGACTAGCAGAGCAGACCAACATGGAGGGACTAGCAGAGCAGACCAACATGGAGGGACTAGCAGAGCAGACCAACATGGAGGGACTAGCAGAGCAGACCAACATGGAGGGACTAGCAGAGCAGACCAACATGGAGGGCCAGGCACAGCAGACAAACATGGAGGGACTAGCAGAGCAGACCAACATGGAGGGACTAGCAGAGCAGACCAACATGGAGGGACTAGCAGAGCAGACCAACATGGAGGGACAAGCAGAGCAGACCAACATGGAGGGCCAGGCACAGCAGACCAACATGGAGGGACTAGCAGAGCAGACCAACATGGAGGGACTAGCAGAGCAGACCAACATGGAGGGACTAGCAGAGCAGACCAACATGGAGGGACAGGCCCAGCAGACCAACATGGAGGGACTAGCAGAGCAGACCAACATGGAGGGACAAGCAGAGCAGACCAACATGGAGGGACAGCCCAGCAGACCAACATGGAGGGACTAGCAGAGCAGACCAACATGGAGGGACTAGCAGAGCAGACCAACATGGAGGGACTAGCAGAGCAGACCAACATGGAGGGCCAGGCACAGCAGACCAACATGGAGGGACTAGCAGAGCAGACCAACATGGAGGGACTAGCAGAGCAGACCAACATGGAGGGACTAGCAGAGCAGACCAACATGGAGGGACTAGCAGAGCAGACCAACATGGAGGGACTAGCAGAGCAGACCCAACATGGAGGGCCAGGCACAGCAGACCAACATGGAGGGACTAGCAGAGCAGACCAACATGGAGGGACAAGCAGAGCAGACCAACATGGAGGGACAGGCCCAGCAGACCAACATGGAGGGACTAGCAGAGCAGACCAACATGGAGGGACTAGCAGAGCAGACCAACATGGAGGGACTAGCAGAGCAGACCAACATGGAGGGACTAGCAGAGCAGACCAACATGGAGGGACTAGCAGAGCAGACCAACATGGAGGGAGTAGCAGAGCAGACCAACATGGAGGGCCAGGCACAGCAGACCAACATGGAGGGACTAGCAGAGCAGACCAACATGGAGGGACTAGCAGAGCAGACCAACATGGAGGGACTAGCAGAGCAGACCAACATGGAGGGACAGGCCCAGCAGACCAACATGGAGGGACTAGCAGAGCAGACCAACGTGGAGGGACTAGCAGAGCAGACCAACATGGAGGGCCAGGCACAGCAGACAAACATGGAGGGACTAGCAGAGCAGACCAACATGGAGGGACTAGCAGAGCAGACCAACATGGAGGGACTAGCAGAGCAGACCAACATGGAGGGACTAGCAGAGCAGACCAACATGGAGGGCCAGGCACAGCAGACCAACATGGAGGGACTAGCAGAGCAGACCAACATGGAGGGACTAGCAGAGCAGACCAACATGGAGGGACTAGCAGAGCAGACCAACATGGAGGGACTAGCAGAGCAGACCAACATGGAGGGACAGGCCCAGCAGACCAACATGGAGGGACTAGCAGAGCAAACCAACATGGAGGGACTAGCAGAGCAGACCAACATGGAGGGCCAGGCACAGCAGACCAACATGGAGGGACTAGCAGAGCAGACCAACATGGAGGGACAAGCAGAGCAGACCAACATGGAGGGACAGGCCCAGCAGACCAACATGGAGGGACAGGCCCAGCAGACCAACATGGAGGGACTAGCAGAGCAGACCAACATGGAGGGACTAGCAGAGCAGACCAACATGGAGGGCCAGGCACAGCAGACCAACATGGAGGGACTAGCAGAGCAGACCAACATGGAGGGACTAGCAGAGCAGACCAACATGGAGGGACAGGCCCAGCAGACCAACATGGAGGGACTAGCAGAGCAGACCAACATGGAGGGACTAGCAGAGCAGACCAACATGGAGGGACTAGCAGAGCAGACCAACATGGAGGGACAGGCCCAGCAGACCAACATGGAGGGACTAGCAGAGCAGACCAACATGGAGGGACTAGCAGAGCAGACCAACATGGAGGGCCAGGCACAGCAGACCAACATGTAGGGACTAGCAGAGCAGACCAACATGGAGGGACTAGCAGAGCAGACCAACATGGAGGGACTAGCAGAGCAGACCAACATGGAGGGCCAGACACAGCAGACCAACATGGAGGGACTAGCAGAGCAGACCAACATGGAGGGACTAGCAGAGCAGACCAACATGGAGGGACTAGCAGAGCAGACCAACATGGAGGGACTAGCAGAGCAGACCAACATGGAGGGCCAGGCACAGCAGACCAACATGGAGGGACTAGCAGAGCAGACCAACATGGAGGGACAAGCAGAGCAGACCAACATGGAGGGACAGGCCCAGCAGACCAACATGGAGGGACTAGCAGAGCAGACCAACATGGAGGGACTAGCAGAGCAGACCAACATGGAGGGACTAGCAGAGCAGACCAACATGGAGGGACTAGCAGAGCAGACCAACATGGAGGGACTAGCAGAGCAGACCAACATGGAGGGACTAGCAGAGCAGACCAACATGGAGGGACTAGCAGAGCAGACCAACATGGAGGGCCAGGCACAGCAGACAAACATGGAGGGACTAGCAGAGCAGACCAACATGGAGGGACAAGCAGAGCAGACCAACATGGAGGGACAGGCCCAGCAGACCAACATGGAGGGACTAGCAGAGCAGACCAACATGGAGGGACTAGCAGAGCAGACCAACATGGAGGGACTAGCAGAGCAGACCAACATGGAGGGACTAGCAGAGCAGACCAACATGGAGGGACTAGCAGAGCAGACCAACATGGAGGGACTAGCAGAGCAGACCAACATGGAGGGACTAGCAGAGCAGACCAACATGGAGGGACTAGCAGAGCAGACCAACATGGAGGGCCAGGCACAGCAGACAAACATGGAGGGACTAGCAGAGCAGACCAACATGGAGGGACTAGCAGAGCAGACCAACATGGAGGGACTAGCAGAGCAGACCAACATGGAGGGACAAGCAGAGCAGACCAACATGGAGGGACTAGCAGAGCAGACCAACGTGGAGGGACTAGCAGAGCAGACCAACATGGAGGGACTAGCAGAGCAGACCAACATGGAGGGACAGGCCCAGCAGACCAACATGGAGGGACTAGCAGAGCAGACCAACATGGAGGGACTAGCAGAGCAGACCAACATGGAGGGCCAGGCACAGCAGACCAACATGGAGGGACTAGCAGAGCAGACCAACATGGAGGGACTAGCAGAGCAGACCAACATGGAGGGACAGGCCCAGCAGACCAACATGGAGGGACTAGCAGAGCAGACCAACATGGAGGGACAAGCAGAGCAGACCAACATGGAGGGACAGGCCCAGCAGACCAACATGGAGGGACTAGCAGAGCAGACCAACATGGAGGGACAAGCAGAGCAGACCAACATGGAGGGACAGGCCCAGCAGACCAACATGGAGGGACAGGCCCAGCAGACCAACATGGAGGGACTAGCAGAGCAGACCAACATGGAGGGACTAGCAGAGCAGACCAACATGGAGGGACTAGCAGAGCAGACCAACATGGAGGGCCAGGCACAGCAGACCAACATGGAGGGACTAGCAGAGCAGACCAACATGGAGGGACAAGCAGAGCAGACCAACATGGAGGGACAGGCCCAGCAGACCAACATGGAGGGACTAGCAGAGCAGACCAACATGGAGGGACTAGCAGAGCAGACCAACATGGAGGGACTAGCAGAGCAGACCAACATGGAGGGCCAGGCACAGCAGACCAACATGGAGGGACTAGCAGAGCAGACCAACATGGAGGGACTAGCAGAGCAGACCAACATGGAGGGACTAGCAGAGCAGACCAACATGGAGGGCCAGGCACAGCAGACCAACATGGAGGGACTAGCAGAGCAGACCAACATGGAGGGACAAGCAGAGCAGACCAACATGGAGGGACAGGCCCAGCAGACCAACATGGAGGGACTAGCAGAGCAGACCAACATGGAGGGACTAGCAGAGCAGACCAACATGGAGGGACTAGCAGAGCAGACCAACATGGAGGGACTAGCAGAGCAGACCAACATGGAGGGACTAGCAGAGCAGACCAACATGGAGGGCCAGGCACAGCAGACCAACATGGAGGGACTAGCAGAGCAGACCAACATGGAGGGACTAGCAGAGCAGACCAACATGGAGGGACTAGCAGAGCAGACCAACATGGAGGGACTAGCAGAGCAGACCAACATGGAGGGACAGGCACAGCAGACCAACATGGAGGGACTAGCAGAGCAGACCAACATGGAGGGACTAGCAGAGCAGACCAACATGGAGGGACTAGCAGAGCAGACCAACATGGAGGGACAGGCCAGCAGACCAACATGGAGGGACTAGCAGAGCAGACCAACATGGAGGGACTAGCAGAGCAGACCAACATGGAGGGACTAGCAGAGCAGACCAACATGGAGGGACTAGCAGAGCAGACCAACATGGAGGGACTAGCAGAGCAGACCAACATGGAGGG
>NW_028155258.1:0-45070 GCF_963514095.1 Eutrigla gurnardus | reverse complement strand
CCCTAACCCTAACCCTAACCCTAACCCTAACCCTAACCCTAACCCTAACCCTAACCCTAACCCTAACCCTAACCCTAACCCTAACCCTAACCCTAACCCTAACCCTAACCCTAACCCTAACCCTAACCCTAACCCTAACCCTAACCCTAACCCTAACCCTAACCCTAACCCTAACCCTAACCCTAACCCTAACCCTAACCCTAACCCTAACCCTAACCCTAACCCTAACCCTAACCCTAACCCTAACCCTAACCCTAACCCTAACCCTAACCCTAACCCTAACCCTAACCCTAACCCTAACCCTAACCCTAACCCTAACCCTAACCCTAACCCTAACCCTAACCCTAACCCTAACCCTAACCCTAACCCTAACCCTAACCCTAACCCTAACCCTAACCCTAACCCTAACCCTAACCCTAACCCTAACCCTAACCCTAACCCTAACCCTAACCCTAACCCTAACCCTAACCCTAACCCTAACCCTAACCCTAACCCTAACCCTAACCCTAACCCTAACCCTAACCCTAACCCTAACCCTAACCCTAACCCTAACCCTAACCCTAACCCTAACCCTAACCCTAACCCTAACCCTAACCCTAACCCTAACCCTAACCCTAACCCTAACCCTAACCCTAACCCTAACCCTAACCCTAACCCTAACCCTAACCCTAACCCTAACCCTAACCCTAACCCTAACCCTAACCCTAACCCTAACCCTAACCCTAACCCTAACCCTAACCCTAACCCTAACCCTAACCCTAACCCTAACCCTAACCCTAACCCTAACCCTAACCCTAACCCTAACCCTAACCCTAACCCTAACCCTAACCCTAACCCTAACCCTAACCCTAACCCTAACCCTAACCCTAACCCTAACCCTAACCCTAACCCTAACCCTAACCCTAACCCTAACCCTAACCCTAACCCTAACCCTAACCCTAACCCTAACCCTAACCCTAACCCTAACCCTAACCCTAACCCTAACCCTAACCCTAACCCTAACCCTAACCCTAACCCTAACCCTAACCCTAACCCTAACCCTAACCCTAACCCTAACCCTAACCCTAACCCTAACCCTAACCCTAACCCTAACCCTAACCCTAACCCTAACCCTAACCCTAACCCTAACCCTAACCCTAACCCTAACCCTAACCCTAACCCTAACCCTAACCCTAACCCTAACCCTAACCCTAACCCTAACCCTAACCCTAACCCTAACCCTAACCCTAACCCTAACCCTAACCCTAACCCTAACCCTAACCCTAACCCTAACCCTAACCCTAACCCTAACCCTAACCCTAACCCTAACCCTAACCCTAACCCTAACCCTAACCCTAACCCTAACCCTAACCCTAACCCTAACCCTAACCCTAACCCTAACCCTAACCCTAACCCTAACCCTAACCCTAACCCTAACCCTAACCCTAACCCTAACCCTAACCCTAACCCTAACCCTAACCCTAACCCTAACCCTAACCCTAACCCTAACCCTAACCCTAACCCTAACCCTAACCCTAACCCTAACCCTAACCCTAACCCTAACCCTAACCCTAACCCTAACCCTAACCCTAACCCTAACCCTAACCCTAACCCTAACCCTAACCCTAACCCTAACCCTAACCCTAACCCTAACCCTAACCCTAACCCTAACCCTAACCCTAACCCTAACCCTAACCCTAACCCTAACCCTAACCCTAACCCTAACCCTAACCCTAACCCTAACCCTAACCCTAACCCTAACCCTAACCCTAACCCTAACCCTAACCCTAACCCTAACCCTAACCCTAACCCTAACCCTAACCCTAACCCTAACCCTAACCCTAACCCTAACCCTAACCCTAACCCTAACCCTAACCCTAACCCTAACCCTAACCCTAACCCTAACCCTAACCCTAACCCTAACCCTAACCCTAACCCTAACCCTAACCCTAACCCTAACCCTAACCCTAACCCTAACCCTAACCCTAACCCTAACCCTAACCCTAACCCTAACCCTAACCCTAACCCTAACCCTAACCCTAACCCTAACCCTAACCCTAACCCTAACCCTAACCCTAACCCTAACCCTAACCCTAACCCTAACCCTAACCCTAACCCTAACCCTAACCCTAACCCTAACCCTAACCCTAACCCTAACCCTAACCCTAACCCTAACCCTAACCCTAACCCTAACCCTAACCCTAACCCTAACCCTAACCCTAACCCTAACCCTAACCCTAACCCTAACCCTAACCCTAACCCTAACCCTAACCCTAACCCTAACCCTAACCCTAACCCTAACCCTAACCCTAACCCTAACCCTAACCCTAACCCTAACCCTAACCCTAACCCTAACCCTAACCCTAACCCTAACCCTAACCCTAACCCTAACCCTAACCCTAACCCTAACCCTAACCCTAACCCTAACCCTAACCCTAACCCTAACCCTAACCCTAACCCTAACCCTAACCCTAACCCTAACCCTAACCCTAACCCTAACCCTAACCCTAACCCTAACCCTAACCCTAACCCTAACCCTAACCCTAACCCTAACCCTAACCCTAACCCTAACCCTAACCCTAACCCTAACCCTAACCCTAACCCTAACCCTAACCCTAACCCTAACCCTAACCCTAACCCTAACCCTAACCCTAACCCTAACCCTAACCCTAACCCTAACCCTAACCCTAACCCTAACCCTAACCCTAACCCTAACCCTAACCCTAACCCTAACCCTAACCCTAACCCTAACCCTAACCCTAACCCTAACCCTAACCCTAACCCTAACCCTAACCCTAACCCTAACCCTAACCCTAACCCTAACCCTAACCCTAACCCTAACCCTAACCCTAACCCTAACCCTAACCCTAACCCTAACCCTAACCCTAACCCTAACCCTAACCCTAACCCTAACCCTAACCCTAACCCTAACCCTAACCCTAACCCTAACCCTAACCCTAACCCTAACCCTAACCCTAACCCTAACCCTAACCCTAACCCTAACCCTAACCCTAACCCTAACCCTAACCCTAACCCTAACCCTAACCCTAACCCTAACCCTAACCCTAACCCTAACCCTAACCCTAACCCTAACCCTAACCCTAACCCTAACCCTAACCCTAACCCTAACCCTAACCCTAACCCTAACCCTAACCCTAACCCTAACCCTAACCCTAACCCTAACCCTAACCCTAACCCTAACCCTAACCCTAACCCTAACCCTAACCCTAACCCTAACCCTAACCCTAACCCTAACCCTAACCCTAACCCTAACCCTAACCCTAACCCTAACCCTAACCCTAACCCTAACCCTAACCCTAACCCTAACCCTAACCCTAACCCTAACCCTAACCCTAACCCTAACCCTAACCCTAACCCTAACCCTAACCCTAACCCTAACCCTAACCCTAACCCTAACCCTAACCCTAACCCTAACCCTAACCCTAACCCTTAACCCTTAACCCTAACCCTAACCCTAACCCTAACCCTAACCCTAACCCTAACCCCTAACCCTAACCCTAACCCTACCCTAACCCTAACCCTAACCCTAACCCTAACCCTAACCCTAACCCTAACCCTAACCCTAACCCTAACCCTAACCCTAACCCTAACCCTAACCCTAACCCTAACCCTAACCCTAACCCTAACCCTAACCCTACCCATACAACGACAAAACACTTAGGAGTTTTGCAAGGACGACATCCATTTAACATGGGAGTCTATGGGGGAACGACATCCCGCTATATCTCGCCAACGCTAAGTGCCACGGAGATGGTTCAGACGTCTATGGACTCGTCTCGGCCAGACCTTTGAGTGGACACCACCCACTTCCGGTCTACTACTTCCGGTCACGAGCTAGGGACACCGGAAGTCCGACTTTTGAAGTGCCCCCCCCATGATAGAAAATTGTCTGAACGATGCTCATTTCTTACTTTCAGCTCTCTACGACATTCCTAGCGGACGCTATTTGCATATGTCGCCGCGACATACCCTTTTCCAGCCTAATACCTAACCCTAACCCTAACCCTAACCCTAACCCTAACCCTAACCCTAACCCTAACCCTAACCCTAACCCTAACCCTAACCCTAACCCTAACCCTAACCCTACCAGGAACCTCTCATCCTAACCCTAAGTGTCTGACACATGGCACATGCCAATATAGGGACCATTCGACTCCAAATGGCCTGAAACGTGCTCCTATGCATGTTCTGGAGACACGTTATTCCAAAACACTTGGTCGTTTTTCAAGGGGGGACATCCATTTAACATGGGAGTCTATGGGGGAGCGACATCTCGCGGTATCTCGCCAACGGTACGTGCCACGGAGATGGTTCAGACATCTATGGACTCGTCTCGGCCAGACCTTCACTTAGACACCCAACATGAGGTCCGCGGGACCTTCCTGGGCCGAGATACGGCCACTTCCGGTCCGCGTTTTACAAGAAAATAAAATTGCCTGATTCATGCTCCTAAGTGGTCTCTGGGATGTCCCCTTTCCATACAACGACAAAACACTTAGGAACTTTTCAAGGCCGACATCCATTTAACATGGGAGTCTATGGGGGAACGACATCTCGCGGTATCTCGCCAACGGTACGTGCCACGGGGATGGTTCAGATGTCTATGGACTCGTCTCGGCCAGACCTTCACTTAGACACCCAACATGAGGTCCGCGGGACCTTCCTGGGCCGAGATACGGCCACTTCCGGTCCGCGTTTTACAAGAAAATAAAATTGCCTGATTCATGCTCCTAAGTGGTCTCTGGGATGTCCCCTTTCCATACAACGACAAAACACTTAGGAACTTTTCAAGGCCGACATCCATTTAACATGGGAGTCTATGGGGGAACGACATCTCGCGGTATCTCGCCAACGGTACGTGCCACGGGGATGGTTCAGATGTCTATGGACTCGTCTCGGCCAGACCTACACGTGGACACCCAACATGAGGCTCGCGGACCCTCCCCGGCCGAGACACGGCCACTTCCGGTCCGCGTTTTCAAAGGAAATGAAATTGCCTGATTCATGCTCCTGAGTGGTTTCTGCAATGTCCCCTACCCATACAACGACAAAACACTTAGGAGTTTTGCAAGGACGACATCCATTTAACATGGGAGTCTATGGGGGAACGACATCCCGCTATATCTCGCCAACGCTAAGTGCCACGGAGATGGTTCAGACGTCTATGGACTCGTCTCGGCCAGACCTTTGAGTGGACACCACCCACTTCCGGTCTACTACTTCCGGTCACGAGCTAGGGACACCGGAAGTCCGACTTTTGAAGTGCCCCCCCCATGATAGAAAATTGTCTGAACGATGCTCATTTCTTACTTTCAGCTCTCTACGACATTCCTAGCGGACGCTATTTGCATATGTCGCCGCGACATACCCTTTTCCAGCCTAATACCTAACCCTAACCCTAACCCTAACCCTAACCCTAACCCTAACCCTAACCCTAACCCTAACCCTAACCCTAACCCTAACCCTAACCCTAACCCTAACCCTACCAGGAACCTCTCATCCTAACCCTAAGTGTCTGACACATGGCACATGCCAATATAGGGACCATTCGACTCCAAATGGCCTGAAACGTGCTCCTATGCATGTTCTGGAGACACGTTATTCCAAAACACTTGGTCGTTTTTCAAGGGGGGACATCCATTTAACATGGGAGTCTATGGGGGAGCGACATCTCGCGGTATCTCGCCAACGGTACGTGCCACGGAGATGGTTCAGACATCTATGGACTCGTCTCGGCCAGACCTTCACTTAGACACCCAACATGAGGTCCGCGGGACCTTCCTGGGCCGAGATACGGCCACTTCCGGTCCGCGTTTTACAAGAAAATAAAATTGCCTGATTCATGCTCCTAAGTGGTCTCTGGGATGTCCCCTTTCCATACAACGACAAAACACTTAGGAACTTTTCAAGGCCGACATCCATTTAACATGGGAGTCTATGGGGGAACGACATCTCGCGGTATCTCGCCAACGGTACGTGCCACGGGGATGGTTCAGATGTCTATGGACTCGTCTCGGCCAGACCTTCACTTAGACACCCAACATGAGGTCCGCGGGACCTTCCTGGGCCGAGATACGGCCACTTCCGGTCCGCGTTTTACAAGAAAATAAAATTGCCTGATTCATGCTCCTAAGTGGTCTCTGGGATGTCCCCTTTCCATACAACGACAAAACACTTAGGAACTTTTCAAGGCCGACATCCATTTAACATGGGAGTCTATGGGGGAACGACATCTCGCGGTATCTCGCCAACGGTACGTGCCACGGGGATGGTTCAGATGTCTATGGACTCGTCTCGGCCAGACCTACACGTGGACACCCAACATGAGGCTCGCGGACCCTCCCCGGCCGAGACACGGCCACTTCCGGTCCGCGTTTTCAAAGGAAATGAAATTGCCTGATTCATGCTCCTGAGTGGTTTCTGCAATGTCCCCTACCCATACAACGACAAAACACTTAGGAGTTTTGCAAGGACGACATCCATTTAACATGGGAGTCTATGGGGGAACGACATCCCGCTATATCTCGCCAACGCTAAGTGCCACGGAGATGGTTCAGACGTCTATGGACTCGTCTCGGCCAGACCTTTGAGTGGACACCACCCACTTCCGGTCTACTACTTCCGGTCACGAGCTAGGGACACCGGAAGTCCGACTTTTGAAGTGCCCCCCCCATGATAGAAAATTGTCTGAACGATGCTCATTTCTTACTTTCAGCTCTCTACGACATTCCTAGCGGACGCTATTTGCATATGTCGCCGCGACATACCCTTTTCCAGCCTAATACCTAACCCTAACCCTAACCCTAACCCTAACCCTAACCCTAACCCTAACCCTAACCCTAACCCTAACCCTAACCCTAACCCTAACCCTAACCCTAACCCTACCAGGAACCTCTCATCCTAACCCTAAGTGTCTGACACATGGCACATGCCAATATAGGGACCATTCGACTCCAAATGGCCTGAAACGTGCTCCTATGCATGTTCTGGAGACACGTTATTCCAAAACACTTGGTCGTTTTTCAAGGGGGGACATCCATTTAACATGGGAGTCTATGGGGGAGCGACATCTCGCGGTATCTCGCCAACGGTACGTGCCACGGAGATGGTTCAGACATCTATGGACTCGTCTCGGCCAGACCTTCACTTAGACACCCAACATGAGGTCCGCGGGACCTTCCTGGGCCGAGATACGGCCACTTCCGGTCCGCGTTTTACAAGAAAATAAAATTGCCTGATTCATGCTCCTAAGTGGTCTCTGGGATGTCCCCTTTCCATACAACGACAAAACACTTAGGAACTTTTCAAGGCCGACATCCATTTAACATGGGAGTCTATGGGGGAACGACATCTCGCGGTATCTCGCCAACGGTACGTGCCACGGGGATGGTTCAGATGTCTATGGACTCGTCTCGGCCAGACCTTCACTTAGACACCCAACATGAGGTCCGCGGGACCTTCCTGGGCCGAGATACGGCCACTTCCGGTCCGCGTTTTACAAGAAAATAAAATTGCCTGATTCATGCTCCTAAGTGGTCTCTGGGATGTCCCCTTTCCATACAACGACAAAACACTTAGGAACTTTTCAAGGCCGACATCCATTTAACATGGGAGTCTATGGGGGAACGACATCTCGCGGTATCTCGCCAACGGTACGTGCCACGGGGATGGTTCAGATGTCTATGGACTCGTCTCGGCCAGACCTACACGTGGACACCCAACATGAGGCTCGCGGACCCTCCCCGGCCGAGACACGGCCACTTCCGGTCCGCGTTTTCAAAGGAAATGAAATTGCCTGATTCATGCTCCTGAGTGGTTTCTGCAATGTCCCCTACCCATACAACGACAAAACACTTAGGAGTTTTGCAAGGACGACATCCATTTAACATGGGAGTCTATGGGGGAACGACATCCCGCTATATCTCGCCAACGCTAAGTGCCACGGAGATGGTTCAGACGTCTATGGACTCGTCTCGGCCAGACCTTTGAGTGGACACCACCCACTTCCGGTCTACTACTTCCGGTCACGAGCTAGGGACACCGGAAGTCCGACTTTTGAAGTGCCCCCCCCATGATAGAAAATTGTCTGAACGATGCTCATTTCTTACTTTCAGCTCTCTACGACATTCCTAGCGGACGCTATTTGCATATGTCGCCGCGACATACCCTTTTCCAGCCTAATACCTAACCCTAACCCTAACCCTAACCCTAACCCTAACCCTAACCCTAACCCTAACCCTAACCCTAACCCTAACCCTAACCCTAACCCTAACCCTAACCCTAACCCTAACCCTAACCCTAACCCTAACCCTAACCCTAACCCTAACCCTAACCCTAACCCTAACCCTAACCCTAACCCTTACTTTCAGCTCTCTACGACATTCCTAGCGGACGCTATTTGCATATGTCGCCGCGACATACCCTTTTCCAGCCTAATACCTAACCCTAACCCTAACCCTAACCCTAACCCTAACCCTAACCCTAACCCTAACCCTAACCCTAACCCTAACCCTACCAGGAACCTCTCATCCTAACCCTAAGTGTCTGACACATGGCACATGCCAATATAGGGACCATTCGACTCCAAATGGCCTGAAACGTGCTCCTATGCATGTTCTGGAGACACGTTATTCCAAAACACTTGGTCGTTTTTCAAGGGGGGACATCCATTTAACATGGGAGTCTATGGGGGAGCGACATCTCGCGGTATCTCGCCAACGGTACGTGCCACGGAGATGGTTCAGACATCTATGGACTCGTCTCGGCCAGACCTTCACTTAGACACCCAACATGAGGTCCGCGGGACCTTCCTGGGCCGAGATACGGCCACTTCCGGTCCGCGTTTTACAAGAAAATAAAATTGCCTGATTCATGCTCCTAAGTGGTCTCTGGGATGTCCCCTTTCCATACAACGACAAAACACTTAGGAACTTTTCAAGGCCGACATCCATTTAACATGGGAGTCTATGGGGGAACGACATCTCGCGGTATCTCGCCAACGGTACGTGCCACGGGGATGGTTCAGATGTCTATGGACTCGTCTCGGCCAGACCTTCACTTAGACACCCAACATGAGGTCCGCGGGACCTTCCTGGGCCGAGATACGGCCACTTCCGGTCCGCGTTTTACAAGAAAATAAAATTGCCTGATTCATGCTCCTAAGTGGTCTCTGGGATGTCCCCTTTCCATACAACGACAAAACACTTAGGAACTTTTCAAGGCCGACATCCATTTAACATGGGAGTCTATGGGGGAACGACATCTCGCGGTATCTCGCCAACGGTACGTGCCACGGGGATGGTTCAGATGTCTATGGACTCGTCTCGGCCAGACCTACACGTGGACACCCAACATGAGGCTCGCGGACCCTCCCCGGCCGAGACACGGCCACTTCCGGTCCGCGTTTTCAAAGGAAATGAAATTGCCTGATTCATGCTCCTGAGTGGTTTCTGCAATGTCCCCTACCCATACAACGACAAAACACTTAGGAGTTTTGCAAGGACGACATCCATTTAACATGGGAGTCTATGGGGGAACGACATCCCGCTATATCTCGCCAACGCTAAGTGCCACGGAGATGGTTCAGACGTCTATGGACTCGTCTCGGCCAGACCTTTGAGTGGACACCACCCACTTCCGGTCTACTACTTCCGGTCACGAGCTAGGGACACCGGAAGTCCGACTTTTGAAGTGCCCCCCCCATGATAGAAAATTGTCTGAACGATGCTCATTTCTTACTTTCAGCTCTCTACGACATTCCTAGCGGACGCTATTTGCATATGTCGCCGCGACATACCCTTTTCCAGCCTAATACCTAACCCTAACCCTAACCCTAACCCTAACCCTAACCCTAACCCTAACCCTAACCCTAACCCTAACCCTAACCCTACCAGGAACCTCTCATCCTAACCCTAAGTGTCTGACACATGGCACATGCCAATATAGGGACCATTCGACTCCAAATGGCCTGAAACGTGCTCCTATGCATGTTCTGGAGACACGTTATTCCAAAACACTTGGTCGTTTTTCAAGGGGGGACATCCATTTAACATGGGAGTCTATGGGGGAGCGACATCTCGCGGTATCTCGCCAACGGTACGTGCCACGGAGATGGTTCAGACATCTATGGACTCGTCTCGGCCAGACCTTCACTTAGACACCCAACATGAGGTCCGCGGGACCTTCCTGGGCCGAGATACGGCCACTTCCGGTCCGCGTTTTACAAGAAAATAAAATTGCCTGATTCATGCTCCTAAGTGGTCTCTGGGATGTCCCCTTTCCATACAACGACAAAACACTTAGGAACTTTTCAAGGCCGACATCCATTTAACATGGGAGTCTATGGGGGAACGACATCTCGCGGTATCTCGCCAACGGTACGTGCCACGGGGATGGTTCAGATGTCTATGGACTCGTCTCGGCCAGACCTTCACTTAGACACCCAACATGAGGTCCGCGGGACCTTCCTGGGCCGAGATACGGCCACTTCCGGTCCGCGTTTTACAAGAAAATAAAATTGCCTGATTCATGCTCCTAAGTGGTCTCTGGGATGTCCCCTTTCCATACAACGACAAAACACTTAGGAACTTTTCAAGGCCGACATCCATTTAACATGGGAGTCTATGGGGGAACGACATCTCGCGGTATCTCGCCAACGGTACGTGCCACGGGGATGGTTCAGATGTCTATGGACTCGTCTCGGCCAGACCTACACGTGGACACCCAACATGAGGCTCGCGGACCCTCCCCGGCCGAGACACGGCCACTTCCGGTCCGCGTTTTCAAAGGAAATGAAATTGCCTGATTCATGCTCCTGAGTGGTTTCTGCAATGTCCCCTACCCATACAACGACAAAACACTTAGGAGTTTTGCAAGGACGACATCCATTTAACATGGGAGTCTATGGGGGAACGACATCCCGCTATATCTCGCCAACGCTAAGTGCCACGGAGATGGTTCAGACGTCTATGGACTCGTCTCGGCCAGACCTTTGAGTGGACACCACCCACTTCCGGTCTACTACTTCCGGTCACGAGCTAGGGACACCGGAAGTCCGACTTTTGAAGTGCCCCCCCCATGATAGAAAATTGTCTGAACGATGCTCATTTCTTACTTTCAGCTCTCTACGACATTCCTAGCGGACGCTATTTGCATATGTCGCCGCGACATACCCTTTTCCAGCCTAATACCTAACCCTAACCCTAACCCTAACCCTAACCCTAACCCTAACCCTAACCCTTCCAGCCTAATACCTAACCCTAACCCTAACCCTAACCCTAACCCTAACCCTAACCCTAACCCTAACCCTAACCCTAACCCTAACCCTAACCCTAACCCTAACCCTACCAGGAACCTCTCATCCTAACCCTAAGTGTCTGACACATGGCACATGCCAATATAGGGACCATTCGACTCCAAATGGCCTGAAACGTGCTCCTATGCATGTTCTGGAGACACGTTATTCCAAAACACTTGGTCGTTTTTCAAGGGGGGACATCCATTTAACATGGGAGTCTATGGGGGAGCGACATCTCGCGGTATCTCGCCAACGGTACGTGCCACGGAGATGGTTCAGACATCTATGGACTCGTCTCGGCCAGACCTTCACTTAGACACCCAACATGAGGTCCGCGGGACCTTCCTGGGCCGAGATACGGCCACTTCCGGTCCGCGTTTTACAAGAAAATAAAATTGCCTGATTCATGCTCCTAAGTGGTCTCTGGGATGTCCCCTTTCCATACAACGACAAAACACTTAGGAACTTTTCAAGGCCGACATCCATTTAACATGGGAGTCTATGGGGGAACGACATCTCGCGGTATCTCGCCAACGGTACGTGCCACGGGGATGGTTCAGATGTCTATGGACTCGTCTCGGCCAGACCTTCACTTAGACACCCAACATGAGGTCCGCGGGACCTTCCTGGGCCGAGATACGGCCACTTCCGGTCCGCGTTTTACAAGAAAATAAAATTGCCTGATTCATGCTCCTAAGTGGTCTCTGGGATGTCCCCTTTCCATACAACGACAAAACACTTAGGAACTTTTCAAGGCCGACATCCATTTAACATGGGAGTCTATGGGGGAACGACATCTCGCGGTATCTCGCCAACGGTACGTGCCACGGGGATGGTTCAGATGTCTATGGACTCGTCTCGGCCAGACCTACACGTGGACACCCAACATGAGGCTCGCGGACCCTCCCCGGCCGAGACACGGCCACTTCCGGTCCGCGTTTTCAAAGGAAATGAAATTGCCTGATTCATGCTCCTGAGTGGTTTCTGCAATGTCCCCTACCCATACAACGACAAAACACTTAGGAGTTTTGCAAGGACGACATCCATTTAACATGGGAGTCTATGGGGGAACGACATCCCGCTATATCTCGCCAACGCTAAGTGCCACGGAGATGGTTCAGACGTCTATGGACTCGTCTCGGCCAGACCTTTGAGTGGACACCACCCACTTCCGGTCTACTACTTCCGGTCACGAGCTAGGGACACCGGAAGTCCGACTTTTGAAGTGCCCCCCCCATGATAGAAAATTGTCTGAACGATGCTCATTTCTTACTTTCAGCTCTCTACGACATTCCTAGCGGACGCTATTTGCATATGTCGCCGCGACATACCCTTTTCCAGCCTAATACCTAACCCTAACCCTAACCCTAACCCTAACCCTAACCCTAACCCTAACCCTAACCCTAACCCTAACCCTAACCCTAACCCTAACCCTAACCCTAACCCTACCTAACCCTAACCCTAACCCTAACCCTAACCCTAACCCTAACCCTAACCCTAACCCTAACCCTAACCCTAACCCTAACCCTACCAGGAACCTCTCATCCTAACCCTAAGTGTCTGACACATGGCACATGCCAATATAGGGACCATTCGACTCCAAATGGCCTGAAACGTGCTCCTATGCATGTTCTGGAGACACGTTATTCCAAAACACTTGGTCGTTTTTCAAGGGGGGACATCCATTTAACATGGGAGTCTATGGGGGAGCGACATCTCGCGGTATCTCGCCAACGGTACGTGCCACGGAGATGGTTCAGACATCTATGGACTCGTCTCGGCCAGACCTTCACTTAGACACCCAACATGAGGTCCGCGGGACCTTCCTGGGCCGAGATACGGCCACTTCCGGTCCGCGTTTTACAAGAAAATAAAATTGCCTGATTCATGCTCCTAAGTGGTCTCTGGGATGTCCCCTTTCCATACAACGACAAAACACTTAGGAACTTTTCAAGGCCGACATCCATTTAACATGGGAGTCTATGGGGGAACGACATCTCGCGGTATCTCGCCAACGGTACGTGCCACGGGGATGGTTCAGATGTCTATGGACTCGTCTCGGCCAGACCTTCACTTAGACACCCAACATGAGGTCCGCGGGACCTTCCTGGGCCGAGATACGGCCACTTCCGGTCCGCGTTTTACAAGAAAATAAAATTGCCTGATTCATGCTCCTAAGTGGTCTCTGGGATGTCCCCTTTCCATACAACGACAAAACACTTAGGAACTTTTCAAGGCCGACATCCATTTAACATGGGAGTCTATGGGGGAACGACATCTCGCGGTATCTCGCCAACGGTACGTGCCACGGGGATGGTTCAGATGTCTATGGACTCGTCTCGGCCAGACCTACACGTGGACACCCAACATGAGGCTCGCGGACCCTCCCCGGCCGAGACACGGCCACTTCCGGTCCGCGTTTTCAAAGGAAATGAAATTGCCTGATTCATGCTCCTGAGTGGTTTCTGCAATGTCCCCTACCCATACAACGACAAAACACTTAGGAGTTTTGCAAGGACGACATCCATTTAACATGGGAGTCTATGGGGGAACGACATCCCGCTATATCTCGCCAACGCTAAGTGCCACGGAGATGGTTCAGACGTCTATGGACTCGTCTCGGCCAGACCTTTGAGTGGACACCACCCACTTCCGGTCTACTACTTCCGGTCACGAGCTAGGGACACCGGAAGTCCGACTTTTGAAGTGCCCCCCCCATGATAGAAAATTGTCTGAACGATGCTCATTTCTTACTTTCAGCTCTCTACGACATTCCTAGCGGACGCTATTTGCATATGTCGCCGCGACATACCCTTTTCCAGCCTAATACCTAACCCTAACCCTAACCCTAACCCTAACCCTAACCCTAACCCTAACCCCTAACCCTAACCCTAACCCTAACCCTAACCCCTAACCCTAACCCTAACCCTAACCCTAACCCTAACCCTAACCCTAACCCTAACCCTAACCCTAACCCTAACCCTAACCCTAACCCTACCAGGAACCTCTCATCCTAACCCTAAGTGTCTGACACATGGCACATGCCAATATAGGGACCATTCGACTCCAAATGGCCTGAAACGTGCTCCTATGCATGTTCTGGAGACACGTTATTCCAAAACACTTGGTCGTTTTTCAAGGGGGGACATCCATTTAACATGGGAGTCTATGGGGGAGCGACATCTCGCGGTATCTCGCCAACGGTACGTGCCACGGAGATGGTTCAGACATCTATGGACTCGTCTCGGCCAGACCTTCACTTAGACACCCAACATGAGGTCCGCGGGACCTTCCTGGGCCGAGATACGGCCACTTCCGGTCCGCGTTTTACAAGAAAATAAAATTGCCTGATTCATGCTCCTAAGTGGTCTCTGGGATGTCCCCTTTCCATACAACGACAAAACACTTAGGAACTTTTCAAGGCCGACATCCATTTAACATGGGAGTCTATGGGGGAACGACATCTCGCGGTATCTCGCCAACGGTACGTGCCACGGGGATGGTTCAGATGTCTATGGACTCGTCTCGGCCAGACCTTCACTTAGACACCCAACATGAGGTCCGCGGGACCTTCCTGGGCCGAGATACGGCCACTTCCGGTCCGCGTTTTACAAGAAAATAAAATTGCCTGATTCATGCTCCTAAGTGGTCTCTGGGATGTCCCCTTTCCATACAACGACAAAACACTTAGGAACTTTTCAAGGCCGACATCCATTTAACATGGGAGTCTATGGGGGAACGACATCTCGCGGTATCTCGCCAACGGTACGTGCCACGGGGATGGTTCAGATGTCTATGGACTCGTCTCGGCCAGACCTACACGTGGACACCCAACATGAGGCTCGCGGACCCTCCCCGGCCGAGACACGGCCACTTCCGGTCCGCGTTTTCAAAGGAAATGAAATTGCCTGATTCATGCTCCTGAGTGGTTTCTGCAATGTCCCCTACCCATACAACGACAAAACACTTAGGAGTTTTGCAAGGACGACATCCATTTAACATGGGAGTCTATGGGGGAACGACATCCCGCTATATCTCGCCAACGCTAAGTGCCACGGAGATGGTTCAGACGTCTATGGACTCGTCTCGGCCAGACCTTTGAGTGGACACCACCCACTTCCGGTCTACTACTTCCGGTCACGAGCTAGGGACACCGGAAGTCCGACTTTTGAAGTGCCCCCCCCATGATAGAAAATTGTCTGAACGATGCTCATTTCTTACTTTCAGCTCTCTACGACATTCCTAGCGGACGCTATTTGCATATGTCGCCGCGACATACCCTTTTCCAGCCTAATACCTAACCCTAACCCTAACCCTAACCCTAACCCTAACCCTAACCCTAACCCTAACCCTAACCCTAACCCTAACCCTACCAGGAACCTCTCATCCTAACCCTAAGTGTCTGACACATGGCACATGCCAATATAGGGACCATTCGACTCCAAATGGCCTGAAACGTGCTCCTATGCATGTTCTGGAGACACGTTATTCCAAAACACTTGGTCGTTTTTCAAGGGGGGACATCCATTTAACATGGGAGTCTATGGGGGAGCGACATCTCGCGGTATCTCGCCAACGGTACGTGCCACGGAGATGGTTCAGACATCTATGGACTCGTCTCGGCCAGACCTTCACTTAGACACCCAACATGAGGTCCGCGGGACCTTCCTGGGCCGAGATACGGCCACTTCCGGTCCGCGTTTTACAAGAAAATAAAATTGCCTGATTCATGCTCCTAAGTGGTCTCTGGGATGTCCCCTTTCCATACAACGACAAAACACTTAGGAACTTTTCAAGGCCGACATCCATTTAACATGGGAGTCTATGGGGGAACGACATCTCGCGGTATCTCGCCAACGGTACGTGCCACGGGGATGGTTCAGATGTCTATGGACTCGTCTCGGCCAGACCTTCACTTAGACACCCAACATGAGGTCCGCGGGACCTTCCTGGGCCGAGATACGGCCACTTCCGGTCCGCGTTTTACAAGAAAATAAAATTGCCTGATTCATGCTCCTAAGTGGTCTCTGGGATGTCCCCTTTCCATACAACGACAAAACACTTAGGAACTTTTCAAGGCCGACATCCATTTAACATGGGAGTCTATGGGGGAACGACATCTCGCGGTATCTCGCCAACGGTACGTGCCACGGGGATGGTTCAGATGTCTATGGACTCGTCTCGGCCAGACCTACACGTGGACACCCAACATGAGGCTCGCGGACCCTCCCCGGCCGAGACACGGCCACTTCCGGTCCGCGTTTTCAAAGGAAATGAAATTGCCTGATTCATGCTCCTGAGTGGTTTCTGCAATGTCCCCTACCCATACAACGACAAAACACTTAGGAGTTTTGCAAGGACGACATCCATTTAACATGGGAGTCTATGGGGGAACGACATCCCGCTATATCTCGCCAACGCTAAGTGCCACGGAGATGGTTCAGACGTCTATGGACTCGTCTCGGCCAGACCTTTGAGTGGACACCACCCACTTCCGGTCTACTACTTCCGGTCACGAGCTAGGGACACCGGAAGTCCGACTTTTGAAGTGCCCCCCCCATGATAGAAAATTGTCTGAACGATGCTCATTTCTTACTTTCAGCTCTCTACGACATTCCTAGCGGACGCTATTTGCATATGTCGCCGCGACATACCCTTTTCCAGCCTAATACCTAACCCTAACCCTAACCCTAACCCTAACCCTAACCCTAACCCTAACCCTAACCCTAACCCTAACCCTAACCCTAACCCTAACCCTAACCCTAACCCTACCAGGAACCTCTCATCCTAACCCTAAGTGTCTGACACATGGCACATGCCAATATAGGGACCATTCGACTCCAAATGGCCTGAAACGTGCTCCTATGCATGTTCTGGAGACACGTTATTCCAAAACACTTGGTCGTTTTTCAAGGGGGGACATCCATTTAACATGGGAGTCTATGGGGGAGCGACATCTCGCGGTATCTCGCCAACGGTACGTGCCACGGAGATGGTTCAGACATCTATGGACTCGTCTCGGCCAGACCTTCACTTAGACACCCAACATGAGGTCCGCGGGACCTTCCTGGGCCGAGATACGGCCACTTCCGGTCCGCGTTTTACAAGAAAATAAAATTGCCTGATTCATGCTCCTAAGTGGTCTCTGGGATGTCCCCTTTCCATACAACGACAAAACACTTAGGAACTTTTCAAGGCCGACATCCATTTAACATGGGAGTCTATGGGGGAACGACATCTCGCGGTATCTCGCCAACGGTACGTGCCACGGGGATGGTTCAGATGTCTATGGACTCGTCTCGGCCAGACCTTCACTTAGACACCCAACATGAGGTCCGCGGGACCTTCCTGGGCCGAGATACGGCCACTTCCGGTCCGCGTTTTACAAGAAAATAAAATTGCCTGATTCATGCTCCTAAGTGGTCTCTGGGATGTCCCCTTTCCATACAACGACAAAACACTTAGGAACTTTTCAAGGCCGACATCCATTTAACATGGGAGTCTATGGGGGAACGACATCTCGCGGTATCTCGCCAACGGTACGTGCCACGGGGATGGTTCAGATGTCTATGGACTCGTCTCGGCCAGACCTACACGTGGACACCCAACATGAGGCTCGCGGACCCTCCCCGGCCGAGACACGGCCACTTCCGGTCCGCGTTTTCAAAGGAAATGAAATTGCCTGATTCATGCTCCTGAGTGGTTTCTGCAATGTCCCCTACCCATACAACGACAAAACACTTAGGAGTTTTGCAAGGACGACATCCATTTAACATGGGAGTCTATGGGGGAACGACATCCCGCTATATCTCGCCAACGCTAAGTGCCACGGAGATGGTTCAGACGTCTATGGACTCGTCTCGGCCAGACCTTTGAGTGGACACCACCCACTTCCGGTCTACTACTTCCGGTCACGAGCTAGGGACACCGGAAGTCCGACTTTTGAAGTGCCCCCCCCATGATAGAAAATTGTCTGAACGATGCTCATTTCTTACTTTCAGCTCTCTACGACATTCCTAGCGGACGCTATTTGCATATGTCGCCGCGACATACCCTTTTCCAGCCTAATACCTAACCCTAACCCTAACCCTAACCCTAACCCTAACCCTAACCCTAACCCTAACCCTAACCCTAACCCTAACCCTAACCCTAACCCTAACCCTAACCCTAACCCTAACCCTAACCCTAACCCTAACCCTAACCCTAACCCTAACCCTAACCCTACCTAACCCTAACCCTAACCCTAACCCTAACCCTAACCCTAACCCTAACCCTAACCCTAACCCTAACCCTAACCCTAACCCTACCAGGAACCTCTCATCCTAACCCTAAGTGTCTGACACATGGCACATGCCAATATAGGGACCATTCGACTCCAAATGGCCTGAAACGTGCTCCTATGCATGTTCTGGAGACACGTTATTCCAAAACACTTGGTCGTTTTTCAAGGGGGGACATCCATTTAACATGGGAGTCTATGGGGGAGCGACATCTCGCGGTATCTCGCCAACGGTACGTGCCACGGAGATGGTTCAGACATCTATGGACTCGTCTCGGCCAGACCTTCACTTAGACACCCAACATGAGGTCCGCGGGACCTTCCTGGGCCGAGATACGGCCACTTCCGGTCCGCGTTTTACAAGAAAATAAAATTGCCTGATTCATGCTCCTAAGTGGTCTCTGGGATGTCCCCTTTCCATACAACGACAAAACACTTAGGAACTTTTCAAGGCCGACATCCATTTAACATGGGAGTCTATGGGGGAACGACATCTCGCGGTATCTCGCCAACGGTACGTGCCACGGGGATGGTTCAGATGTCTATGGACTCGTCTCGGCCAGACCTTCACTTAGACACCCAACATGAGGTCCGCGGGACCTTCCTGGGCCGAGATACGGCCACTTCCGGTCCGCGTTTTACAAGAAAATAAAATTGCCTGATTCATGCTCCTAAGTGGTCTCTGGGATGTCCCCTTTCCATACAACGACAAAACACTTAGGAACTTTTCAAGGCCGACATCCATTTAACATGGGAGTCTATGGGGGAACGACATCTCGCGGTATCTCGCCAACGGTACGTGCCACGGGGATGGTTCAGATGTCTATGGACTCGTCTCGGCCAGACCTACACGTGGACACCCAACATGAGGCTCGCGGACCCTCCCCGGCCGAGACACGGCCACTTCCGGTCCGCGTTTTCAAAGGAAATGAAATTGCCTGATTCATGCTCCTGAGTGGTTTCTGCAATGTCCCCTACCCATACAACGACAAAACACTTAGGAGTTTTGCAAGGACGACATCCATTTAACATGGGAGTCTATGGGGGAACGACATCCCGCTATATCTCGCCAACGCTAAGTGCCACGGAGATGGTTCAGACGTCTATGGACTCGTCTCGGCCAGACCTTTGAGTGGACACCACCCACTTCCGGTCTACTACTTCCGGTCACGAGCTAGGGACACCGGAAGTCCGACTTTTGAAGTGCCCCCCCCATGATAGAAAATTGTCTGAACGATGCTCATTTCTTACTTTCAGCTCTCTACGACATTCCTAGCGGACGCTATTTGCATATGTCGCCGCGACATACCCTTTTCCAGCCTAATACCTAACCCTAACCCTAACCCTAACCCTAACCCTAACCCTAACCCTAACCCTAACCCTAACCCTAACCCTAACCCTAACCCTAACCCTAACCCTAACCCTAACCCTAACCCTAACCCTTACTTTCAGCTCTCTACGACATTCCTAGCGGACGCTATTTGCATATGTCGCCGCGACATACCCTTTTCCAGCCTAATACCTAACCCTAACCCTAACCCTAACCCTAACCCTAACCCTAACCCTAACCCTAACCCTAACCCTAACCCTAACCCTACCAGGAACCTCTCATCCTAACCCTAAGTGTCTGACACATGGCACATGCCAATATAGGGACCATTCGACTCCAAATGGCCTGAAACGTGCTCCTATGCATGTTCTGGAGACACGTTATTCCAAAACACTTGGTCGTTTTTCAAGGGGGGACATCCATTTAACATGGGAGTCTATGGGGGAGCGACATCTCGCGGTATCTCGCCAACGGTACGTGCCACGGAGATGGTTCAGACATCTATGGACTCGTCTCGGCCAGACCTTCACTTAGACACCCAACATGAGGTCCGCGGGACCTTCCTGGGCCGAGATACGGCCACTTCCGGTCCGCGTTTTACAAGAAAATAAAATTGCCTGATTCATGCTCCTAAGTGGTCTCTGGGATGTCCCCTTTCCATACAACGACAAAACACTTAGGAACTTTTCAAGGCCGACATCCATTTAACATGGGAGTCTATGGGGGAACGACATCTCGCGGTATCTCGCCAACGGTACGTGCCACGGGGATGGTTCAGATGTCTATGGACTCGTCTCGGCCAGACCTTCACTTAGACACCCAACATGAGGTCCGCGGGACCTTCCTGGGCCGAGATACGGCCACTTCCGGTCCGCGTTTTACAAGAAAATAAAATTGCCTGATTCATGCTCCTAAGTGGTCTCTGGGATGTCCCCTTTCCATACAACGACAAAACACTTAGGAACTTTTCAAGGCCGACATCCATTTAACATGGGAGTCTATGGGGGAACGACATCTCGCGGTATCTCGCCAACGGTACGTGCCACGGGGATGGTTCAGATGTCTATGGACTCGTCTCGGCCAGACCTACACGTGGACACCCAACATGAGGCTCGCGGACCCTCCCCGGCCGAGACACGGCCACTTCCGGTCCGCGTTTTCAAAGGAAATGAAATTGCCTGATTCATGCTCCTGAGTGGTTTCTGCAATGTCCCCTACCCATACAACGACAAAACACTTAGGAGTTTTGCAAGGACGACATCCATTTAACATGGGAGTCTATGGGGGAACGACATCCCGCTATATCTCGCCAACGCTAAGTGCCACGGAGATGGTTCAGACGTCTATGGACTCGTCTCGGCCAGACCTTTGAGTGGACACCACCCACTTCCGGTCTACTACTTCCGGTCACGAGCTAGGGACACCGGAAGTCCGACTTTTGAAGTGCCCCCCCCATGATAGAAAATTGTCTGAACGATGCTCATTTCTTACTTTCAGCTCTCTACGACATTCCTAGCGGACGCTATTTGCATATGTCGCCGCGACATACCCTTTTCCAGCCTAATACCTAACCCTAACCCTAACCCTAACCCTAACCCTAACCCTAACCCTAACCCTAACCCTAACCCTAACCCTAACCCTAACCCTAACCCTAACCCTAACCCTAACCCTAACCCTAACCCTAACCCTAACCCTAACCCTAACCCTAACCCTAACCCTAACCCTAACCCTAACCCTAACCCTAACCCTAACCCTAACCCTATGGGGGAACGACATCTCGCGGTATCTCGCCAACGGTACGTGCCACGGGGATGGTTCAGATGTCTATGGACTCGTCTCGGCCAGACCTACACGTGGACACCCAACATGAGGCTCGCGGACCCTCCCCGGCCGAGACACGGCCACTTCCGGTCCGCGTTTTCAAAGGAAATGAAATTGCCTGATTCATGCTCCTGAGTGGTTTCTGCAATGTCCCCTACCCATACAACGACAAAACACTTAGGAGTTTTGCAAGGACGACATCCATTTAACATGGGAGTCTATGGGGGAACGACATCCCGCTATATCTCGCCAACGCTAAGTGCCACGGAGATGGTTCAGACGTCTATGGACTCGTCTCGGCCAGACCTTTGAGTGGACACCACCCACTTCCGGTCTACTACTTCCGGTCACGAGCTAGGGACACCGGAAGTCCGACTTTTGAAGTGCCCCCCCCATGATAGAAAATTGTCTGAACGATGCTCATTTCTTACTTTCAGCTCTCTACGACATTCCTAGCGGACGCTATTTGCATATGTCGCCGCGACATACCCTTTTCCAGCCTAATACCTAACCCTAACCCTAACCCTAACCCTAACCCTAACCCTAACCCTAACCCTAACCCTAACCCTAACCCTAACCCTAACCCTAACCCTAACCCTAACCCTACCAGGAACCTCTCATCCTAACCCTAAGTGTCTGACACATGGCACATGCCAATATAGGGACCATTCGACTCCAAATGGCCTGAAACGTGCTCCTATGCATGTTCTGGAGACACGTTATTCCAAAACACTTGGTCGTTTTTCAAGGGGGGACATCCATTTAACATGGGAGTCTATGGGGGAGCGACATCTCGCGGTATCTCGCCAACGGTACGTGCCACGGAGATGGTTCAGACATCTATGGACTCGTCTCGGCCAGACCTTCACTTAGACACCCAACATGAGGTCCGCGGGACCTTCCTGGGCCGAGATACGGCCACTTCCGGTCCGCGTTTTACAAGAAAATAAAATTGCCTGATTCATGCTCCTAAGTGGTCTCTGGGATGTCCCCTTTCCATACAACGACAAAACACTTAGGAACTTTTCAAGGCCGACATCCATTTAACATGGGAGTCTATGGGGGAACGACATCTCGCGGTATCTCGCCAACGGTACGTGCCACGGGGATGGTTCAGATGTCTATGGACTCGTCTCGGCCAGACCTTCACTTAGACACCCAACATGAGGTCCGCGGGACCTTCCTGGGCCGAGATACGGCCACTTCCGGTCCGCGTTTTACAAGAAAATAAAATTGCCTGATTCATGCTCCTAAGTGGTCTCTGGGATGTCCCCTTTCCATACAACGACAAAACACTTAGGAACTTTTCAAGGCCGACATCCATTTAACATGGGAGTCTATGGGGGAACGACATCTCGCGGTATCTCGCCAACGGTACGTGCCACGGGGATGGTTCAGATGTCTATGGACTCGTCTCGGCCAGACCTACACGTGGACACCCAACATGAGGCTCGCGGACCCTCCCCGGCCGAGACACGGCCACTTCCGGTCCGCGTTTTCAAAGGAAATGAAATTGCCTGATTCATGCTCCTGAGTGGTTTCTGCAATGTCCCCTACCCATACAACGACAAAACACTTAGGAGTTTTGCAAGGACGACATCCATTTAACATGGGAGTCTATGGGGGAACGACATCCCGCTATATCTCGCCAACGCTAAGTGCCACGGAGATGGTTCAGACGTCTATGGACTCGTCTCGGCCAGACCTTTGAGTGGACACCACCCACTTCCGGTCTACTACTTCCGGTCACGAGCTAGGGACACCGGAAGTCCGACTTTTGAAGTGCCCCCCCCATGATAGAAAATTGTCTGAACGATGCTCATTTCTTACTTTCAGCTCTCTACGACATTCCTAGCGGACGCTATTTGCATATGTCGCCGCGACATACCCTTTTCCAGCCTAATACCTAACCCTAACCCTAACCCTAACCCTAACCCTAACCCTAACCCTAACCCTAACCCTAACCCTAACCCTAACCCTAACCCTAACCCTAACCCTAACCCTAACCCTAACCCTAACCCTAACCCTAACCCTAACCCTAACCCTTACTTTCAGCTCTCTACGACATTCCTAGCGGACGCTATTTGCATATGTCGCCGCGACATACCCTTTTCCAGCCTAATACCTAACCCTAACCCTAACCCTAACCCTAACCCTAACCCTAACCCTAACCCTAACCCTAACCCTAACCCTAACCCTACCAGGAACCTCTCATCCTAACCCTAAGTGTCTGACACATGGCACATGCCAATATAGGGACCATTCGACTCCAAATGGCCTGAAACGTGCTCCTATGCATGTTCTGGAGACACGTTATTCCAAAACACTTGGTCGTTTTTCAAGGGGGGACATCCATTTAACATGGGAGTCTATGGGGGAGCGACATCTCGCGGTATCTCGCCAACGGTACGTGCCACGGAGATGGTTCAGACATCTATGGACTCGTCTCGGCCAGACCTTCACTTAGACACCCAACATGAGGTCCGCGGGACCTTCCTGGGCCGAGATACGGCCACTTCCGGTCCGCGTTTTACAAGAAAATAAAATTGCCTGATTCATGCTCCTAAGTGGTCTCTGGGATGTCCCCTTTCCATACAACGACAAAACACTTAGGAACTTTTCAAGGCCGACATCCATTTAACATGGGAGTCTATGGGGGAACGACATCTCGCGGTATCTCGCCAACGGTACGTGCCACGGGGATGGTTCAGATGTCTATGGACTCGTCTCGGCCAGACCTTCACTTAGACACCCAACATGAGGTCCGCGGGACCTTCCTGGGCCGAGATACGGCCACTTCCGGTCCGCGTTTTACAAGAAAATAAAATTGCCTGATTCATGCTCCTAAGTGGTCTCTGGGATGTCCCCTTTCCATACAACGACAAAACACTTAGGAACTTTTCAAGGCCGACATCCATTTAACATGGGAGTCTATGGGGGAACGACATCTCGCGGTATCTCGCCAACGGTACGTGCCACGGGGATGGTTCAGATGTCTATGGACTCGTCTCGGCCAGACCTACACGTGGACACCCAACATGAGGCTCGCGGACCCTCCCCGGCCGAGACACGGCCACTTCCGGTCCGCGTTTTCAAAGGAAATGAAATTGCCTGATTCATGCTCCTGAGTGGTTTCTGCAATGTCCCCTACCCATACAACGACAAAACACTTAGGAGTTTTGCAAGGACGACATCCATTTAACATGGGAGTCTATGGGGGAACGACATCCCGCTATATCTCGCCAACGCTAAGTGCCACGGAGATGGTTCAGACGTCTATGGACTCGTCTCGGCCAGACCTTTGAGTGGACACCACCCACTTCCGGTCTACTACTTCCGGTCACGAGCTAGGGACACCGGAAGTCCGACTTTTGAAGTGCCCCCCCCATGATAGAAAATTGTCTGAACGATGCTCATTTCTTACTTTCAGCTCTCTACGACATTCCTAGCGGACGCTATTTGCATATGTCGCCGCGACATACCCTTTTCCAGCCTAATACCTAACCCTAACCCTAACCCTAACCCTAACCCTAACCCTAACCCTAACCCTAACCCTAACCCTAACCCTAACCCTACCAGGAACCTCTCATCCTAACCCTAAGTGTCTGACACATGGCACATGCCAATATAGGGACCATTCGACTCCAAATGGCCTGAAACGTGCTCCTATGCATGTTCTGGAGACACGTTATTCCAAAACACTTGGTCGTTTTTCAAGGGGGGACATCCATTTAACATGGGAGTCTATGGGGGAGCGACATCTCGCGGTATCTCGCCAACGGTACGTGCCACGGAGATGGTTCAGACATCTATGGACTCGTCTCGGCCAGACCTTCACTTAGACACCCAACATGAGGTCCGCGGGACCTTCCTGGGCCGAGATACGGCCACTTCCGGTCCGCGTTTTACAAGAAAATAAAATTGCCTGATTCATGCTCCTAAGTGGTCTCTGGGATGTCCCCTTTCCATACAACGACAAAACACTTAGGAACTTTTCAAGGCCGACATCCATTTAACATGGGAGTCTATGGGGGAACGACATCTCGCGGTATCTCGCCAACGGTACGTGCCACGGGGATGGTTCAGATGTCTATGGACTCGTCTCGGCCAGACCTTCACTTAGACACCCAACATGAGGTCCGCGGGACCTTCCTGGGCCGAGATACGGCCACTTCCGGTCCGCGTTTTACAAGAAAATAAAATTGCCTGATTCATGCTCCTAAGTGGTCTCTGGGATGTCCCCTTTCCATACAACGACAAAACACTTAGGAACTTTTCAAGGCCGACATCCATTTAACATGGGAGTCTATGGGGGAACGACATCTCGCGGTATCTCGCCAACGGTACGTGCCACGGGGATGGTTCAGATGTCTATGGACTCGTCTCGGCCAGACCTACACGTGGACACCCAACATGAGGCTCGCGGACCCTCCCCGGCCGAGACACGGCCACTTCCGGTCCGCGTTTTCAAAGGAAATGAAATTGCCTGATTCATGCTCCTGAGTGGTTTCTGCAATGTCCCCTACCCATACAACGACAAAACACTTAGGAGTTTTGCAAGGACGACATCCATTTAACATGGGAGTCTATGGGGGAACGACATCCCGCTATATCTCGCCAACGCTAAGTGCCACGGAGATGGTTCAGACGTCTATGGACTCGTCTCGGCCAGACCTTTGAGTGGACACCACCCACTTCCGGTCTACTACTTCCGGTCACGAGCTAGGGACACCGGAAGTCCGACTTTTGAAGTGCCCCCCCCATGATAGAAAATTGTCTGAACGATGCTCATTTCTTACTTTCAGCTCTCTACGACATTCCTAGCGGACGCTATTTGCATATGTCGCCGCGACATACCCTTTTCCAGCCTAATACCTAACCCTAACCCTAACCCTAACCCTAACCCTAACCCTAACCCTAACCCTAACCCTAACCCTAACCCTAACCCTAACCCTAACCCTAACCCTACCAGGAACCTCTCATCCTAACCCTAAGTGTCTGACACATGGCACATGCCAATATAGGGACCATTCGACTCCAAATGGCCTGAAACGTGCTCCTATGCATGTTCTGGAGACACGTTATTCCAAAACACTTGGTCGTTTTTCAAGGGGGGACATCCATTTAACATGGGAGTCTATGGGGGAGCGACATCTCGCGGTATCTCGCCAACGGTACGTGCCACGGAGATGGTTCAGACATCTATGGACTCGTCTCGGCCAGACCTTCACTTAGACACCCAACATGAGGTCCGCGGGACCTTCCTGGGCCGAGATACGGCCACTTCCGGTCCGCGTTTTACAAGAAAATAAAATTGCCTGATTCATGCTCCTAAGTGGTCTCTGGGATGTCCCCTTTCCATACAACGACAAAACACTTAGGAACTTTTCAAGGCCGACATCCATTTAACATGGGAGTCTATGGGGGAACGACATCTCGCGGTATCTCGCCAACGGTACGTGCCACGGGGATGGTTCAGATGTCTATGGACTCGTCTCGGCCAGACCTTCACTTAGACACCCAACATGAGGTCCGCGGGACCTTCCTGGGCCGAGATACGGCCACTTCCGGTCCGCGTTTTACAAGAAAATAAAATTGCCTGATTCATGCTCCTAAGTGGTCTCTGGGATGTCCCCTTTCCATACAACGACAAAACACTTAGGAACTTTTCAAGGCCGACATCCATTTAACATGGGAGTCTATGGGGGAACGACATCTCGCGGTATCTCGCCAACGGTACGTGCCACGGGGATGGTTCAGATGTCTATGGACTCGTCTCGGCCAGACCTACACGTGGACACCCAACATGAGGCTCGCGGACCCTCCCCGGCCGAGACACGGCCACTTCCGGTCCGCGTTTTCAAAGGAAATGAAATTGCCTGATTCATGCTCCTGAGTGGTTTCTGCAATGTCCCCTACCCATACAACGACAAAACACTTAGGAGTTTTGCAAGGACGACATCCATTTAACATGGGAGTCTATGGGGGAACGACATCCCGCTATATCTCGCCAACGCTAAGTGCCACGGAGATGGTTCAGACGTCTATGGACTCGTCTCGGCCAGACCTTTGAGTGGACACCACCCACTTCCGGTCTACTACTTCCGGTCACGAGCTAGGGACACCGGAAGTCCGACTTTTGAAGTGCCCCCCCCATGATAGAAAATTGTCTGAACGATGCTCATTTCTTACTTTCAGCTCTCTACGACATTCCTAGCGGACGCTATTTGCATATGTCGCCGCGACATACCCTTTTCCAGCCTAATACCTAACCCTAACCCTAACCCTAACCCTAACCCTAACCCTAACCCTACCAGGAACCTCTCATCCTAACCCTAAGTGTCTGACACATGGCACATGCCAATATAGGGACCATTCGACTCCAAATGGCCTGAAACGTGCTCCTATGCATGTTCTGGAGACACGTTATTCCAAAACACTTGGTCGTTTTTCAAGGGGGGACATCCATTTAACATGGGAGTCTATGGGGGAGCGACATCTCGCGGTATCTCGCCAACGGTACGTGCCACGGAGATGGTTCAGACATCTATGGACTCGTCTCGGCCAGACCTTCACTTAGACACCCAACATGAGGTCCGCGGGACCTTCCTGGGCCGAGATACGGCCACTTCCGGTCCGCGTTTTACAAGAAAATAAAATTGCCTGATTCATGCTCCTAAGTGGTCTCTGGGATGTCCCCTTTCCATACAACGACAAAACACTTAGGAACTTTTCAAGGCCGACATCCATTTAACATGGGAGTCTATGGGGGAACGACATCTCGCGGTATCTCGCCAACGGTACGTGCCACGGGGATGGTTCAGATGTCTATGGACTCGTCTCGGCCAGACCTTCACTTAGACACCCAACATGAGGTCCGCGGGACCTTCCTGGGCCGAGATACGGCCACTTCCGGTCCGCGTTTTACAAGAAAATAAAATTGCCTGATTCATGCTCCTAAGTGGTCTCTGGGATGTCCCCTTTCCATACAACGACAAAACACTTAGGAACTTTTCAAGGCCGACATCCATTTAACATGGGAGTCTATGGGGGAACGACATCTCGCGGTATCTCGCCAACGGTACGTGCCACGGGGATGGTTCAGATGTCTATGGACTCGTCTCGGCCAGACCTACACGTGGACACCCAACATGAGGCTCGCGGACCCTCCCCGGCCGAGACACGGCCACTTCCGGTCCGCGTTTTCAAAGGAAATGAAATTGCCTGATTCATGCTCCTGAGTGGTTTCTGCAATGTCCCCTACCCATACAACGACAAAACACTTAGGAGTTTTGCAAGGACGACATCCATTTAACATGGGAGTCTATGGGGGAACGACATCCCGCTATATCTCGCCAACGCTAAGTGCCACGGAGATGGTTCAGACGTCTATGGACTCGTCTCGGCCAGACCTTTGAGTGGACACCACCCACTTCCGGTCTACTACTTCCGGTCACGAGCTAGGGACACCGGAAGTCCGACTTTTGAAGTGCCCCCCCCATGATAGAAAATTGTCTGAACGATGCTCATTTCTTACTTTCAGCTCTCTACGACATTCCTAGCGGACGCTATTTGCATATGTCGCCGCGACATACCCTTTTCCAGCCTAATACCTAACCCTAACCCTAACCCTAACCCTAACCCTAACCCTAACCCTAACCCTAACCCTAACCCTAACCCTAACCCTAACCCTAACCCTAACCCTAACCCTAACCCTAACCCTAACCCTAACCTCATTAAGACTGTTAAATAAACTACTCTCAACAAAGTAAGAATACTTTTATACCAACTGCAATGAATAATGTACTTCTGGTGAACCTGAAGAGGACGAGCCGGACACTATTGGATGCACGGGACCTCATAATACCAAGTGGGCGTTGATTCTAACCCTCTAGCACCTTCAGAAAGCAAGTTATTCCCAAAATGCAGATTTCAACAGCAAAGCATGCTGGGTAAACAACAAAAACGCTAATTTCCCCTTATTTTACCACCATTTGTTGATTTAAAAAACCTCAATTACACTGCTAAATAAACTACTCTCAACAAAGTAAGAATACTTTTATACCAACTGCAAAAAATAACAGAAAACTAATTTTTCCTGCTTGCACCATGACTGTAATCAACGTTGCAGAACTTGACCTAAGGAAACTAAGCACTGGAGTGGACATGGATCAACAGCATCCTCTGGTGGTCGTGCGGTGTATGGGACACATGGGGATCATTGAGAATAAACAGACTTCAACTCTGTTCAGCCAGGCCGGGGCTACCTAGCGGTGTTAACAACTGGTCTGGTTTAAACAGTAGGTAAGTATTCACCTCCATTTAGCTTTTCTCCCCTATTTATACTAGACTGAATAAATCTAAATTAAAGTCAATTTAAATTAGATTAAATATACAGTTAAAAATGAGGTTTAAACACCAGACTGATGATAACCTGACTGCAAGCCTAAAACCAACCCGACTTATTTATTTATTTATCTTCTACCTGTTACTCATTTATGAAATGATAAATAATAATTAATTAATTAATTAATTAATGATTAATTCCGGATATGAAGGAAAAACGTCAGTTCAAACAGGAAACCACAATCATGGCTGCTCGGCGCTTCTGAAATCACTGCACGAGGGACTCGGACTGGGACATCTGGATCTGGAAAGGCAGGATCTGCTACTCATCATCCTCACTACGGACCTGGAACACACTCACCTGGCCACTCTTCATAACATTACCGCCCCTCCTGCACAGGCCTGCAGGTGGGGAGGGATGGGATTCAGAAAGCCTAACGCCAACCCGGCTTATTTATTTATCTACTATCTATTATTCGTTTATGAAATAATAAAAAATAAATAAATAATTAATTACTAAATAATAATAAATAAATAAAAATATAATAATAAAATATATAAAAAATATAATCATAAAATAATATAATAATAAACAAATCAATTAATAAATAACTATAAAAAATAAATAAATAAATAATTATTTAATGATTAATTCTGGATAAAAGGAAAAGCAGAATAACACCTGATTGGCAATAAGACAGACACACTCTCCGGAACTGATCAATCTGGGGAGGGCCACCCCTGGGTGAGGGTGTCTAGTGATAAATGGCCGAAACGCCCAATGATCCCGGGGACCACTACTGATGATGTGTCCGAAATCATATAATTATTCAACAGGAAAACTCAATCCCAACATTTGAAAAAACTAAAGGACAACAAGTTTAAAGAAAACGAGAATAATAATAAGCATAATAATAATAATAATAATAATAACAGATTTCATTAAAATCTCTTTCAAGAAAAATCCTTCAAAAAGACTTAAAAGTCAGTTCAAACAGGAAACCACAATCATGGCTGCTCTGCTCTTCTGGAATCACTGCACGAGGGACTCGGATTGGGACATCTGGATCTGGATCTCTATCCCTCACCCTGACCTCTATACCTAACCCTAACCTTAACCCAATGATCCTGGGATCCACTACTGATGATGTGTCCAAAATCATATAATTATTCAACAGGAAAACTCAATCCCGACAACATTTGAAAAAACTAAAGGACAACAAGCTTACAGGAACAAAACTACTGAACGACCCTAAAGACAAGAATAAGCAATAACAAAACCAAAAATGGATTTATTTAACAGGTCTGAAGAGACACTAACCCTTAACAACCTGAAAGACAACAACAACAATAATGACAACAAAACAAAAAGAGAGTTATTTAAGTAATTGGCTTATTATTCAATTGTGTATTTTATTTATTATTAAGTTAATACAGCACTTTCCGTCCTGTTCAGCTTCCGGTTAAACACCGTCCAGCCGTGGTCAGCTTGGCTGCCGCGAAGAGGTAATCTCTGTTGCTTGGGTGTTCATGTCGGATCTGGGCCGTGGTCAGCTCGGCTGCCGCGAAGAGCTCGTCTCTGTTGCTCCAGTTTTCAGGTCGGCACGGTTGCTGAGTAGTGATTATGGCATTAGGTTAATTTAATTCATTATTCAATTGAGTGTTTAATTGATTATTTATTTAATTAATTTTTATAACAATCCTTCAAGTAAATTCCCTCCAAAAGGTTGAAAAAGCAGCTCAAACAGGAAACCACAATCATGACTGCTCTGCTCTTCTGGAATCACTGCACGAGGGACTCGGACTGGGACATCTGGATCTGGAAAGGCAGGATCTGTTACTCATCATCCTCACTACGGACCTGGAACACACACACGCGCACACACACACACGCACGCTCACCTAGCCACTGCTTCACCACATCCGTCACATTTCACGCCCTCCCGCCCCTCCTCCGCTCCTCGGCTGGAGGGTGCGCGTAGGGCCCCAGAGGCGCCTCAACGGGTGGGGGAGGGTTCTTGATGTAACCACATCACCCCTCCTTATCTCTGGTTTAGCTTCTTAGGTCTTCACATGTCACATCTCACATTCACGTCACATCGCCCTACCGCCCCTCCTCCGCTCCTCGGCTGGAGGGTGCGCGTAGGGCCCCAGAGGCGCCTCAACGGGTGGGGGAGGGTTCTTGATGTAACCACATCACCCCTCCTCATCTCTGGTTTAGCTTCTTAGGTCCTCACACTCCACACCTCACATTCCTCTCGGGAACTTCGTCACATCTCCCTCCCACCCCTCCTCCGCTCCTCGGCTGGAGGGCCACAGAGGAGCCTTAACTCCTAACCCTGACCCTGACCTCTAATCCTAACCATCACCCTGACCTCTAATCCTAACCCTAACCACCTGACCCTAAACCTAACTCCTCTTGTATGATGCCAACATCCAATAACGTGGTCTGACCCTCAGCATTCCACCACCATGCCTGTCCTTAACACCTCACTCACTCCTCAGGTCTAAGTTCAGCTGGCTGGGGAGACTTGAACGACAAGCGCCGGCCAGTGCCATGCCTTGGTGCTCCATTCAACTGCGAAGTCGTTGGACGACGCGGGGAGCTCCATGTGTTCTTTCTCTATACCTAACCCTAACCCAACCCAACCCAAACCCAAAATATCACCAAGTGTCTGACACATGGCACATGCCAATATAGGGACCATTCGACTCTAAATGGCCTGAAACGTGCTCCTATGCATGTTCTGGAGACACGTTTTTGCAAAACACTTAGAAGTTTTTCACTCACTCCCATTCACTTGAATGGGGACACTTCAAACGACCATAACTCGGGAACCGTACGTCGTAGCGACTTGGGACCAACACTGGCGTGCTCAGGGTGCATGGAAATGGGGGGGTAGCCGCAATGTCATCCCGATGTCACGCTGGGAAATACACTTCTTGACGATCTTGATTCCCCATTCATGTCTATGTGAAAAAACAAAGTGTCCAAACTTGATGATTTTAAGGGCGACATTCGTTAAGGGGACTCCACTGAGCACCCACACGAAATATCAGCTCAATTGGACAAAGATTTCGATGAATGTCACATGTTTCTAAGGTGGCACTCATCCCTATTACCCTCTTCCCTGCGTGAAACAGCTATTACAGCCTTTTCCCCACATTAAACTTGTAAAAGCATTGTTTTGCACTTATTTGATGTTTAGACGCCATTTTGTGTTCAAAGACACTGGAATCACACTGAAAAGAAAGAAGATCCACTCCAGAGTGCTTTTATGACTTAAATGTGATGATATCGATGGGACATTGAAGAAAGCAGCTTATTTGACAACTGACACTGCAATAGTGGTTAAAACGTGTGTTACATGCAAATAACAGCTTAAAAGCCTCTTCCCTGCGTGAAACAGCTATTACAGCCTTTTCCCCACATTAAACTTGTAAAAGCATTGTTTTGCACTTATTTGATGTTTAGACGCCATTTTGTGTTCAAAGACACTGGAATCACACTGAAACGACAGAAGATCCACTCCAGAGTGCTTTTATGACTTAAATGTGATGATATCGATGGGACATTGAAGAATGCAGCTTATTTGACAACTGACACTGCAATAGTGGTTAAAACGTGTGTTACATGCAAATAACAGCTTAAAAGCCTCTTCCCTGCGTGAAACAGCTATTACAGCCTTTTCCCCACATTAAACTTGTAAAAGCATTGTTTTGCACTTATTTGATGTTTAGACGCCATTTTGTGTTCAAAGACACTGGAATCACACTGAAACGACAGAAGATCCACTCCAGAGTGCTTTTATGACTTAAATGTGATGATATCGATGGGACATTGAAGAATGCAGCTTATTTGACAACTGACACTGCAATAGTGGTTAAAACGTGTGTTACATGCAAATAACAGCTTAAAAGCCTCTTCCCTGCGTGAAACAGCTATTACAGCCTTTTCCCCACATTAAACTTGTAAAAGCATTGTTTTGCACTTATTTGATGTTTAGACGCCATTTTGTGTTCAAGGACACTGGAATCACACTGAAACGACAGAAGATCCACTCCAGAGTGCTTTTATGACTTAAATGTGATGATATCGATGGGACATTGAAGAATGCAGCTTATTTGACAACTGACACTGCAATAGTGGTTAAAACGTGTGTTACATGCAAATAACAGCTTAAAAGCCTCTTCCCTGCGTGAAACAGCTATTACAGCCTTTTCCCCACATTAAACTTGTAAAAGCATTGTTTTGCACTTATTTGATGTTTAGACGCCATTTTGTGTTCAAGGACACTGGAATCACACTGAAACGACAGAAGATCCACTCCAGAGTGCTTTTATGACTTAAATGTGATGATATCGATGGGACATTGAAGAATGCAGCTTATTTGACAACTGACACTGCAATAGTGGTTAAAACGTGTGTTACATGCAAATAACAGCTTAAAGCCTCTTCCCTGCGTGAAACAGCTATTACAGCCTTTTCCCCACATTAAACTTGTAAAAGCATTGTTTTGCACTTATTTGATGTTTAGACGCCATTTTGTGTTCAAAGACACTGGAATCACACTGAAACGACAGAAGATCCACTCCAGAGTGCTTTTATGACTTAAATGTGATGATATCGATGGACATTGAAGAATGCAGCTTATTTGACAACTGACACTGCAATAGTGGTTAAAACGTGTGTTACATGCAAATAACAGCTTAAAAGCCTCTTCCCTGCGTGAAACAGCTATTACAGCCTTTTCCCCACATTAAACTTGTAAAAGCATTGTTTTGCACTTATTTGATGTTTAGACGCCATTTTGTGTTCAAGGACACTGGAATCACACTGAAACGACAGAAGATCCACTCCAGAGTGCTTTTATGACTTAAATGTGATGATATCGATGGGACATTGAAGAATGCAGCTTATTTGACAACTGACACTGCAATAGTGGTTAAAACGTGTGTTACATGCAAATAACAGCTTAAAAGCCTCTTCCCTGCGTGAAACAGCTATTACAGCCTTTTCCCCACATTAAACTTGTAAAAGCATTGTTTTGCACTTATTTGATGTTTAGACGCCATTTTGTGTTCAAAGACACTGGAATCACACTGAAAAGAAAGAAGATCCACTCCAGAGTGCTTTTATGACTTAAATGTGATGATATCGATGGGACATTGAAGAAAGCAGCTTATTTGACAACTGACACTGCAATAGTGGTTAAAACGTGTGTTACATGCAAATAACAGCTTAAAAGCCTCTTCCCTGCGTGAAACAGCTATTACAGCCTTTTCCCCACATTAAACTTGTAAAAGCATTGTTTTGCACTTATTTGATGTTTAGACGCCATTTTGTGTTCAAAGACACTGGAATCACACTGAAACGACAGAAGATCCACTCCAGAGTGCTTTTATGACTTAAATGTGATGATATCGATGGGACATTGAAGAATGCAGCTTATTTGACAACTGACACTGCAATAGTGGTTAAAACGTGTGTTACATGCAAATAACAGCTTAAAAGCCTCTTCCCTGCGTGAAACAGCTATTACAGCCTTTTCCCCACATTAAACTTGTAAAAGCATTGTTTTGCACTTATTTGATGTTTAGACGCCATTTTGTGTTCAAAGACACTGGAATCACACTGAAACGACAGAAGATCCACTCCAGAGTGCTTTTATGACTTAAATGTGATGATATCGATGGGACATTGAAGAATGCAGCTTATTTGACAACTGACACTGCAATAGTGGTTAAAACGTGTGTTACATGCAAATAACAGCTTAAAAGCCTCTTCCCTGCGTGAAACAGCTATTACAGCCTTTTCCCCACATTAAACTTGTAAAAGCATTGTTTTGCACTTATTTGATGTTTAGACGCCATTTTGTGTTCAAGGACACTGGAATCACACTGAAACGACAGAAGATCCACTCCAGAGTGCTTTTATGACTTAAATGTGATGATATCGATGGGACATTGAAGAATGCAGCTTATTTGACAACTGACACTGCAATAGTGGTTAAAACGTGTGTTACATGCAAATAACAGCTTAAAAGCCTCTTCCCTGCGTGAAACAGCTATTACAGCCTTTTCCCCACATTAAACTTGTAAAAGCATTGTTTTGCACTTATTTGATGTTTAGACGCCATTTTGTGTTCAAGACACTGGAATCACACTGAAACGACAGAAGATCCACTCCAGAGTGCTTTTATGACTTAAATGTGATGATATCGATGGGACATTGAAGAATGCAGCTTATTTGACAACTGACACTGCAATAGTGGTTAAAACGTGTGTTACATGCAAATAACAGCTTAAAAGCCTCTTCCCTGCGTGAAACAGCTATTACAGCCTTTTCCCCACATTAAACTTGTAAAAGCATTGTTTTGCACTTATTTGATGTTTAGACGCCATTTTGTGTTCAAAGACACTGGAATCACACTGAAAAGACAGAAGATCCACTCCAGAGTGCTTTTATGACTTAAATGTGATGATATCGATGGGACATTGAAGAATGCAGCTTATTTGACAACTGACACTGCAATAGTGGTTAAAACGTGTGTTACATGCAAATAACAGCTTAAAGCCTCTTCCCTGCGTGAAACAGCTATTACAGCCTTTTCCCCACATTAAACTTGTAAAAGCATTGTTTTGCACTTATTTGATGTTTAGACGCCATTTTGTGTTCAAAGACACTGGAATCACACTGAAACGACAGAAGATCCACTCCAGAGTGCTTTTATGACTTAAATGTGATGATATCGATGGGACATTGAAGAATGCAGCTTATTTGACAACTGACACTGCAATAGTGGTTAAAACGTGTGTTACATGCAAATAACAGCTTAAAAGCCTCTTCCCTGCGTGAAACAGCTATTACAGCCTTTTCCCCACATTAAACTTGTAAAAGCATTGTTTTGCACTTATTTGATGTTTAGACGCCATTTTGTGTTCAAAGACACTGGAATCACACTGAAACGACAGAAGATCCACTCCAGAGTGCTTTTATGACTTAAATGTGATGATATCGATGGGACATTGAAGAATGCAGCTTATTTGACAACTGACACTGCAATAGTGGTTAAAACGTGTGTTACATGCAAATAACAGCTTAAAAGCCTCTTCCCTGCGTGAAACAGCTATTACAGCCTTTTCCCCACATTAAACTTGTAAAAGCATTGTTTTGCACTTATTTGATGTTTAGACGCCATTTTGTGTTCAAAGGACACTGGAATCACACTGAAACGACAGAAGATCCACTCCAGAGTGCTTTTATGACTTAAATGTGATGATATCGATGGGACATTGAAGAATGCAGCTTATTTGACAACTGACACTGCAATAGTGGTTAAAACGTGTGTTACATGCAAATAACAGCTTAAAAGCCTCTTCCCTGCGTGAAACAGCTATTACAGCCTTTTCCCCACATTAAACTTGTAAAAGCATTGTTTTGCACTTATTTGATGTTTAGACGCCATTTTGTGTTCAAGGACACTGGAATCACACTGAAACGACAGAAGATCCACTCCAGAGTGCTTTTATGACTTAAATGTGATGATATCGATGGGACATTGAAGAATGCAGCTTATTTGACAACTGACACTGCAATAGTGGTTAAAACGTGTGTTACATGCAAATAACAGCTTAAAAGCCTCTTCCCTGCGTGAAACAGCTATTACAGCCTTTTCCCCACATTAAACTTGTAAAAGCATTGTTTTGCACTTATTTGATGTTTAGACGCCATTTTGTGTTCAAGGACACTGGAATCACACTGAAACGACAGAAGATCCACTCCAGAGTGCTTTTATGACTTAAATGTGATGATATCGATGGGACATTGAAGAATGCAGCTTATTTGACAACTGACACTGCAATAGTGGTTAAAACGTGTGTTACATGCAAATAACAGCTTAAAAGCCTCTTCCCTGCGTGAAACAGCTATTACAGCCTTTTCCCCACATTAAACTTGTAAAAGCATTGTTTTGCACTTATTTGATGTTTAGACGCCATTTTGTGTTCAAAGACACTGGAATCACACTGAAACGACAGAAGATCCACTCCAGAGTGCTTTTATGACTTAAATGTGATGATATCGATGGGACATTGAAGAATGCAGCTTATTTGACAACTGACACTGCAATAGTGGTTAAAACGTGTGTTACATGCAAATAACAGCTTAAAAGCCTCTTCCCTGCGTGAAACAGCTATTACAGCCTTTTCCCCACATTAAACTTGTAAAAGCATTGTTTTGCACTTATTTGATGTTTAGACGCCATTTTGTGTTCAAGGACACTGGAATCACACTGAAACGACAGAAGATCCACTCCAGAGTGCTTTTATGACTTAAATGTGATGATATCGATGGGACATTGAAGAATGCAGCTTATTTGACAACTGACACTGCAATAGTGGTTAAAACGTGTGTTACATGCAAATAACAGCTTAAAAGCCTCTTCCCTGCGTGAAACAGCTATTACAGCCTTTTCCCCACATTAAACTTGTAAAAGCATTGTTTTGCACTTATTTGATGTTTAGACGCCATTTTGTGTTCAAAGACACTGGAATCACACTGAAACGACAGAAGATCCACTCCAGAGTGCTTTTATGACTTAAATGTGATGATATCGATGGGACATTGAAGAATGCAGCTTATTTGACAACTGACACTGCAATAGTGGTTAAAACGTGTGTTACATGCAAATAACAGCTTAAAAGCCTCTTCCCTGCGTGAAACAGCTATTACAGCCTTTTCCCCACATTAAACTTGTAAAAGCATTGTTTTGCACTTATTTGATGTTTAGACGCCATTTTGTGTTCAAGGACACTGGAATCACACTGAAACGACAGAAGATCCACTCCAGAGTGCTTTTATGACTTAAATGTGATGATATCGATGGGACATTGAAGAATGCAGCTTATTTGACAACTGACACTGCAATAGTGGTTAAAACGTGTGTTACATGCAAATAACAGCTTAAAAGCCTCTTCCCTGCGTGAAACAGCTATTACAGCCTTTTCCCCACATTAAACTTGTAAAAGCATTGTTTTGCACTTATTTGATGTTTAGACGCCATTTTGTGTTCAAAGACACTGGAATCACACTGAAACGACAGAAGATCCACTCCAGAGTGCTTTTATGACTTAAAATGTGATGATATCGATGGGACATTGAAGAATGCAGCTTATTTGACAACTGACACTGCAATAGTGGTTAAAACGTGTGTTACATGCAAATAACAGCTTAAAAGCCTCTTCCCTGCGTGAAACAGCTATTACAGCCTTTTCCCCACATTAAACTTGTAAAAGCATTGTTTTGCACTTATTTGATGTTTAGACGCCATTTTGTGTTCAAAGACACTGGAATCACACTGAAAAGAAAGAAGATCCACTCCAGAGTGCTTTTATGACTTAAATGTGATGATATCGATGGGACATTGAAGAAAGCAGCTTATTTGACAACTGACACTGCAATAGTGGTTAAAACGTGTGTTACATGCAAATAACAGCTTAAAAGCCTCTTCCCTGCGTGAAACAGCTATTACAGCCTTTTCCCCACATTAAACTTGTAAAAGCATTGTTTTGCACTTATTTGATGTTTAGACGCCATTTTGTGTTCAAAGACACTGGAATCACACTGAAACTACAGAAGATCCACTCCAGAGTGCTTTTATGACTTAAATGTGATGATATCGATGGGACATTGAAGAATGCAGCTTATTTGACAACTGACACTGCAATAGTGGTTAAAACGTGTGTTACATGCAAATAACAGCTTAAAAGCCTCTTCCCTGCGTGAAACAGCTATTACAGCCTTTTCCCCACATTAAACTTGTAAAAGCATTGTTTTGCACTTATTTGATGTTTAGACGCCATTTTGTGTTCAAAGACACTGGAATCACACTGAAAAGAAAGAAGATCCACTCCAGAGTGCTTTTATGACTTAAATGTGATGATATCGATGGGACATTGAAGAAAGCAGCTTATTTGACAACTGACACTGCAATAGTGGTTAAAACGTGTGTTACATGCAAATAACAGCTTAAAAGCCTCTTCCCTGCGTGAAACAGCTATTACAGCCTTTTCCCCACATTAAACTTGTAAAAGCATTGTTTTGCACTTATTTGATGTTTAGACGCCATTTTTGTGTTCAAAGACACTGGAATCACACTGAAACGACAGAAGATCCACTCCAGAGTGCTTTTATGACTTAAATGTGATGATATCGATGGGACATTGAAGAATGCAGCTTATTTGACAACTGACACTGCAATAGTGGTTAAAACGTGTGTTACATGCAAATAACAGCTTAAAAGCCTCTTCCCTGCGTGAAACAGCTATTACAGCCTTTTCCCCACATTAAACTTGTAAAAGCATTGTTTTGCACTTATTTGATGTTTAGACGCCATTTTGTGTTCAAAGACACTGGAATCACACTGAAACGACAGAAGATCCACTCCAGAGTGCTTTTATGACTTAAATGTGATGATATCGATGGGACATTGAAGAATGCAGCTTATTTGACAACTGACACTGCAATAGTGGTTAAAACGTGTGTTACATGCAAATAACAGCTTAAAAGCCTCTTCCCTGCGTGAAACAGCTATTACAGCCTTTTCCCCACATTAAACTTGTAAAAGCATTGTTTTGCACTTATTTGATGTTTAGACGCCATTTTGTGTTCAAGGACACTGGAATCACACTGAAACGACAGAAGATCCACTCCAGAGTGCTTTTATGACTTAAATGTGATGATATCGATGGACATTGAAGAATGCAGCTTATTTGACAACTGACACTGCAATAGTGGTTAAAACGTGTGTTACATGCAAATAACAGCTTAAAAGCCTCTTCCCTGCGTGAAACAGCTATTACAGCCTTTTCCCCACATTAAACTTGTAAAAGCATTGTTTTGCACTTATTTGATGTTTAGACGCCATTTTGTGTTCAAGGACACTGGAATCACACTGAAACGACAGAAGATCCACTCCAGAGTGCTTTTATGACTTAAATGTGATGATATCGATGGGACATTGAAGAATGCAGCTTATTTGACAACTGACACTGCAATAGTGGTTAAAACGTGTGTTACATGCAAATAACAGCTTAAAAGCCTCTTCCCTGCGTGAAACAGCTATTACAGCCTTTTCCCCACATTAAACTTGTAAAAGCATTGTTTTGCACTTATTTGATGTTTAGACGCCATTTTGTGTTCAAGGACACTGGAATCACACTGAAACGACAGAAGATCCACTCCAGAGTGCTTTTATGACTTAAATGTGATGATATCGATGGGACATTGAAGAATGCAGCTTATTTGACAACTGACACTGCAATAGTGGTTAAAACGTGTGTTACATGCAAATAACAGCTTAAAAGCCTCTTCCCTGCGTGAAACAGCTATTACAGCCTTTTCCCCACATTAAACTTGTAAAAGCATTGTTTTGCACTTATTTGATGTTTAGACGCCATTTTGTGTTCAAAGACACTGGAATCACACTGAAACGACAGAAGATCCACTCCAGAGTGCTTTTATGACTTAAATGTGATGATATCGATGGGACATTGAAGAATGCAGCTTATTTGACAACTGACACTGCAATAGTGGTTAAAACGTGTGTTACATGCAAATAACAGCTTAAAAGCCTCTTCCCTGCGTGAAACAGCTATTACAGCCTTTTCCCCACATTAAACTTGTAAAAGCATTGTTTTGCACTTATTTGATGTTTAGACGCCATTTTGTGTTCAAGAGACACTGGAATCACACTGAAACGACAGAAGATCCACTCCAGAGTGCTTTTATGACTTAAATGTGATGATATCGATGGGACATTGAAGAATGCAGCTTATTTGACAACTGACACTGCAATAGTGGTTAAAACGTGTGTTACATGCAAATAACAGCTTAAAAGCCTCTTCCCTGCGTGAAACAGCTATTACAGCCTTTTCCCCACATTAAACTTGTAAAAGCATTGTTTTGCACTTATTTGATGTTTAGACGCCATTTTGTGTTCAAGGACACTGGAATCACACTGAAACGACAGAAGATCCACTCCAGAGTGCTTTTATGACTTAAATGTGATGATATCGATGGGACATTGAAGAATGCAGCTTATTTGACAACTGACACTGCAATAGTGGTTAAAACGTGTGTTACATGCAAATAACAGCTTAAAAGCCTCTTCCCTGCGTGAAACAGCTATTACAGCCTTTTCCCCACATTAAACTTGTAAAAGCATTGTTTTGCACTTATTTGATGTTTAGACGCCATTTTGTGTTCAAAGACACTGGAATCACACTGAAACGACAGAAGATCCACTCCAGAGTGCTTTTATGACTTAAATGTGATGATATCGATGGGACATTGAAGAAAGCAGCTTATTTGACAACTGACACTGCAATAGTGGTTAAAACGTGTGTTACATGCAAATAACAGCTTAAAGGCCTCTTCCCTGCGTGAAACAGCTATTACAGCCTTTTCCCCACATTAAACTTGTAAAAGCATTGTTTTGCACTTATTTGATGTTTAGACGCCATTTTGTGTTCAAAGACACTGGAATCACACTGAAACGACAGAAGATCCACTCCAGAGTGCTTTTATGACTTAAATGTGATGATATCGATGGGACATTGAAGAATGCAGCTTATTTGACAACTGACACTGCAATAGTGGTTAAAACGTGTGTTACATGCAAATAACAGCTTAAAAGCCTCTTCCCTGCGTGAAACAGCTATTACAGCCTTTTCCCCACATTAAACTTGTAAAAGCATTGTTTTGCACTTATTTGATGTTTAGACGCCATTTTGTGTTCAAAGACACTGGAATCACACTGAAACGACAGAAGATCCACTCCAGAGTGCTTTTATGACTTAAATGTGATGATATCGATGGGACATTGAAGAATGCAGCTTATTTGACAACTGACACTGCAATAGTGGTTAAAACGTGTGTTACATGCAAATAACAGCTTAAAAGCCTCTTCCCTGCGTGAAACAGCTATTACAGCCTTTTCCCCACATTAAACTTGTAAAGCATTGTTTTGCACTTATTTGATGTTTAGACGCCATTTTGTGTTCAAAGACACTGGAATCACACTGAAACGACAGAAGATCCACTCCAGAGTGCTTTTATGACTTAAATGTGATGATATCGATGGGACATTGAAGAATGCAGCTTATTTGACAACTGACACTGCAATAGTGGTTAAAAACGTGTGTTACATGCAAATAACAGCTTAAAAGCCTCTTCCCTGCGTGAAACAGCTATTACAGCCTTTTCCCCACATTAAACTTGTAAAAGCATTGTTTTGCACTTATTTGATGTTTAGACGCCATTTTGTGTTCAAGGACACTGGAATCACACTGAAACGACAGAAGATCCACTCCAGAGTGCTTTTATGACTTAAATGTGATGATATCGATGGGACATTGAAGAATGCAGCTTATTTGACAACTGACACTGCAATAGTGGTTAAAACGTGTGTTACATGCAAATAACAGCTTAAAAGCCTCTTCCTGCGTGAAACAGCTATTACAGCCTTTTCCCCACATTAAACTTGTAAAAGCATTGTTTTGCACTTATTTGATGTTTAGACGCCATTTTGTGTTCAAGGACACTGGAATCACACTGAAACGACAGAAGATCCACTCCAGAGTGCTTTTATGACTTAAATGTGATGATATCGATGGGACATTGAAGAATGCAGCTTATTTGACAACTGACACTGCAATAGTGGTTAAAACGTGTGTTACATGCAAATAACAGCTTAAAAGCCTCTTCCCTGCGTGAAACAGCTATTACAGCCTTTTCCCCACATTAAACTTGTAAAAGCATTGTTTTGCACTTATTTGATGTTTAGACGCCATTTTGTGTTCAAAGACACTGGAATCACACTGAAACGACAGAAGATCCACTCCAGAGTGCTTTTATGACTTAAATGTGATGATATCGATGGGACATTGAAGAATGCAGCTTATTTGACAACTGACACTGCAATAGTGGTTAAAACGTGTGTTACATGCAAATAACAGCTTAAAAGCCTCTTCCCTGCGTGAAACAGCTATTACAGCCTTTTCCCCACATTAAACTTGTAAAAGCATTGTTTTGCACTTATTTGATGTTTAGACGCCATTTTGTGTTCAAGGACACTGGAATCACACTGAAACGACAGAAGATCCACTCCAGAGTGCTTTTATGACTTAAATGTGATGATATCGATGGGACATTGAAGAATGCAGCTTATTTGACAACTGACACTGCAATAGTGGTTAAAACGTGTGTTACATGCAAATAACAGCTTAAAAGCCTCTTCCCTGCGTGAAACAGCTATTACAGCCTTTTCCCCACATTAAACTTGTAAAAGCATTGTTTTTGCACTTATTTGATGTTTAGACGCCATTTTGTGTTCAAGGACACTGGAATCACACTGAAACGACCAGAAGATCCACTCCAGAGTGCTTTTATGACTTAAATGTGATGATATCGATGGGACATTGAAGAATGCAGCTTATTTGACAACTGACACTGCAATAGTGGTTAAAACGTGTGTTACATGCAAATAACAGCTTAAAAGCCTCTTCCCTGCGTGAAACAGCTATTACAGCCTTTTCCCCACATTAAACTTGTAAAAGCATTGTTTTGCACTTATTTGATGTTTAGACGCCATTTTGTGTTCAAAGACACTGGAATCACACTGAAACGACAGAAGATCCACTCCAGAGTGCTTTTATGACTTAAATGTGATGATATCGATGGGACATTGAAGAATGCAGCTTATTTGACAACTGACACTGCAATAGTGGTTAAAACGTGTGTTACATGCAAATAACAGCTTAAAAGCCTCTTCCCTGCGTGAAACAGCTATTACAGCCTTTTCCCCACATTAAACTTGTAAAAGCATTGTTTGCACTTATTTGATGTTTAGACGCCATTTTGTGTTCAAGGACACTGGAATCACACTGAAACGACAGAAGATCCACTCCAGAGTGCTTTTATGACTTAAATGTGATG